>NC_091155.1:49161012-49174723 GCF_040958095.1 Procambarus clarkii
AGAGGGACTGAAAGACCATAAATAAAGTGTGAAAATAAACTCGAGTAAATTTTTTTAACTACTCTCGACAGTGAAGAAAAACAAATATTCAGACGATTTGTGTTAGAATCATTAATCTTACACTTTCGGTCATATTCAACAACACAAATATACATACATACACACACACAGACAGAAGAGTTAGGGGGGACATGATCACCACATTCAAGATCCTCAAGGGAATCGACAGGGTTGATAAAGACAGGCTGTTTAACACAAGGGGCACACGCACTAGGGGACACAGGTGGAAACTGAGTGCCCAAATGAGCCACAGAGATATTAGAAAGAACTTTTTTAGTGTCAGAGTGGTTGACAAATGGAATGCATTAGGATGTGGTGGAGGCTGACTCCATACACAGTTTCAAGTGTAGATATGATAGAGCCCAATAGGCTCAGGAACCTGTACACCTGTTGATTGACAGTTGAGAGGCGGGACCAAAGAGCCAGAGCTCAACCCCCGCAAGCACAACTAGGTGAGTACACACACACACACACACACACACACACACACATGGGTTTCACCATGGGTTCTGAAAGAATGTGCATCTGAGCTCAGCATTCCACTTCACCTGATCTTTCAGGCATCCCTGTGTACAGGAATCGTAGCAGACGTGTGGAAACAGGCTAACATAGTTCCAATCTACAAAAGTGGCAGCAGGGAAGACCCCCTCAATTATAGACCTGTATCATTGACAAGTGTAATAGTGAAAGTATTGGAAAAACTAATCAAAACTAAATGGGTAGAACACCTGGAGAGAAATGATATAATATCAGACAGACAGTATGGTTTTCGATCTGGAAGATCCTGTGTATCGAATTTACTCAGTTTCTATGATCGAGCCACAGAGATATTACAGGAAAGAGATTGTTTGGTTGACTGCATCTATCTGGACCTAAAAAAGGCTTTCGACAGAGTTCCACATAAGAGGTTGTTCTGGAAACTGGAAAATATTGGAGGGGTGACAGGTAAGCTTCTATCATGGATGAAAAATTTTCTGACTGATAGAAAAATGAGGGCAGTAATCAGAGGCAATGTATCGGAATGGAGAAATGTCACAAGTGGAGTACCACAGGGTTCAGTTCTTGCACCAGTAATGTTTATTGTGTACATAAATGATCTACCAGTTGGTATACAGAATTATATGAACATGTTTGCTGATGATGCTAAGATAATAGGAAGGATAAGAAATTTAGATGATTGTCATGCCCATCAAGAAGACCTGGACAAAATAAGTATATGGAGCACCACTTGGCAAATGGAATTTAATGTTAATAAATGCCATGTTATGGAATGTGGAATAGGAGAACATAAACCCCACACAACCTATATATTATGTGAGAAATCTTTAAAGAATTCTGATAAAGAAAGAGATCTAGGGGTGGTTCTAGATAGAAAACTATCACCTGAGGACCACATAAAGAATATTGTGCAAGGAGCCTATGCTATGCTTTCTAACTTCAGAATTGCTTTTAAATACATGGATGGCGATATACTAAAGAAATTGTTCATGACTTTTGTTAGGCCAAAGCTAGAATATGCAGCTGTTGTGTGGTGCCCATATCTTAAGAAGCACATCAACAAACTGGAAAAGGTGCAAAGACATGCTACTAAGTGGCTCCCAGAACTGAAGGGCAAGAGCTACGAGGAGAGGTTAGAAGCATTAAATATGCCAAAACTAGAAGACAGAAGAAAAAGAGGTGATATGATCACTACGTACAAAATAGTAACAGGAATTGATAAAATCGATAGGGAAGATTTCCTGAGACCTGGAACTTCAAGAACAAGAGGTCATAGATTTAAACTAGCTAAACACAGATGCCGAAGAAATGTAAGAAAATTCACCTTCGCAAATAGAGTGGTAGACGGTTGGAACAAGTTAAGTGAGAAGGTGGTGGAGGCCAAGACCGTCAGTAGTTTCAAAGCGTTATATGACAAAGAGTGCTGGGAAGACGGGACACCACGAGCGTAGCTCTCATCCTGTAACTACACTTAGGTAATTACACACACATTCCTGTTGCTGAAGCAGGTGAAGAATTACACACACAGATCACAATAACGTGATGCATCAATGAACAAATCCACAAGGGCCGTGACGAGGATTCGAACCTGCGTCCGGGAGCATCCCAGACACTGCCTTAATCGACTGAGCTACAACAGGGTAAAAGGGTTGAAACCGAAGTTCTACTGAACTTACTGGATCCCATAGCCTCTCCGAGGCACAAACCAGGCTTTTACACAACCCCCCCTCCCTGCACCCGAGCTATGTCAACAGGCCGTTCTCCCTCTTCGCCCTTACATCATCACACACAGATCACAATAACGTGATGCATCAATTGAACAAATCCACAAGGGCCGTGATGAGGATTCAAACCTGTGTCTGGGAGCATCCCAGACACTGCCTTAATCGACTGAGCTACGACAGGGTAAAAGGGTTGAAACCGAACTTCTACTGAACTTCCTGGATCCTTTTACCCTGTCGTAGCTCAGTCGATTAAGGCAGTGTCTGGGATGCTCCCGGACGCAGGTTCGAATCTTCATCACGGCCCTTGTGGATTTGTTCAGGTGAAGAATTAGTTGTCATCTGGATTTTTCCGAGTTTCGGAGTTTCCGAGATATTTTCTATTTTGATAAAAATATGTATAATGTTAATGTATTTTGATAAATGAGCTTTCCTGTCTACTTAGGTAATGATTCCAAAAATCGTCCTTCCTTTCCTCCCTAAAATCTGGATGTAGCAGGTGCTCAATTGTCAAAAGTGAAAAATTTGGTTTGTCTTCCGAATGCACCATATCAGTAATTTTTTTAATAATCTTTTAAAAATAGTAAATGCCACTATTTTTGCAAAATTATTACAAGATCTATTATTCTAATAAGGGTTTGATAAAATACAGTAGACTGTCTACTGGTTTTACCTGTAATAAGGTTTGATACAGATGATTATGGATATATTGAAAAGCTCTTATTGTTAAGAAGCAATTTTTTAAAGAGTATTTTGTAATGAGCAGCTCTGAAAATCAGTTGATTACAGATAATGCTACATAATACACTTCATGTGTGTATATGTTACAACAAGTGAGGTATATAATAGTATTTATGAGTAAGATGTAATTGTGTCTGACACTGATAAAATTATAAACCATTGTAAACAATTTGTTCACTTTCAAAACTTGGGTAATTACATATGACAGTGTCAGACCACTGAGGAAGAATTGAAACAGGAATTTCCTTAAGTACTTTCATATTTCAGTAATACATCTTCAGAAGGAATCATTCCTCCTGAAGATGTATTATTTAAATATGAAAGTACTTACGGAAATTCCTGTTCCAATTCTTCATTCGCGGTCTGACACTGTCACATTTTTCACATGTTAATTTCCGTGATTTACACACAAATTTATATACATACAAATACATATACACACATATATATATATATATATATATATATATATATATATATATATATATATATATATATATATATATATATATATATATATATATATATATATATATATATGTATATATATATATATATATATATATATATATATATATATATATATATATAATATATGCATATGCATATAAATAAAAAACAACTAAATGTAAATAATTTTACCTTGTACCTAGATCCACCAAGCCTGTATGGCGCGCGTTTCAGTACTTCGGAAATCTAGAACGATCTAGAATCTCTTATCTGCAATGAAACAATACATATTATTGCACTTACGAAAACATGGATGAATGTAGAAAATACAAAACTATTAGCTGAATATCAAATAAATGGATTTAATCTGTTTCACACAGATAGATATATTAGACCGTGTATGTTAGGTAATACCTAACATACACGCCTCCACACACACTACATTTGAAATGTAGTCTCGAAAAGACTACATTTCAACAGAAATGTGCCACAGACCAGTCACAAGACAGAACCTCGTCGAGGCCAAACGTCTAAATGAGAGCATGAACAAGAAAGAAATAATTTTTTAACATCAGGCATCGTACACACACTGAATGCACCTGCAGACACACAACAAGCACTATCAATATAGCAAAGATTACTCCATAAAAAAATAATTAAATTATTGACCAACATGAGAGAGGGTTAGCCAACATGAGAGGGTTGTGTTGATTGCCTGAAAATATTTAAATTGTTTAATGTATTGAATGGCATTTTTCAAGTTACAACATTTATTAAATTACTGAACTAGGTTCTAGGCTTTGCTAGGCTTAATTCAATTATTACAGATGAGCCTAACCTAGCCTAGAACCCAGCGGGTTTTCTTCCTATTGGGGAGTGTTGTACATGCTGCTATGGCGGTGTGTCCACTCACAAGATGAGTGGCTCTGCCCAATAAACTCGCCCCTCGGGGCAAAATTTAAAGAAATTTAGAACCTAGTTCAGTAATTTAAAAAATGTAACTTGAAAAATGCCATTCAATACATTAAACAATTTAAATAATTTCAGGCAATCAACACAACCTTCTCATGTTGGCTAATCCTCAGCAGTGCTCAGGCCCCTGTGCCCAGGCCCTGGGGCCTGAGTCCTCAGTTCCATACACTAGCACTGCCCAGCCTCACCTCCACATACACTAGCACTGCCCGACCTCGCCTCCACACACACTTTATTTATTTATTTATTATTTATTTATGCATATACAAGAATGTACATAAGGAATGTGAGGATACAATTATGGTAATTACAGTCTTGTAAAGCCACTAGCACGCGCAGCGTTTCGGGCAGGTCCTTAATCTAAGAAAATTTTAAGGAGGTAAATACTTGCAAAATTTATAGACAAAAAAATGATAACAGATTACATGGAATTAAAAAAAAAAAAAAAAAAAAAAAAAATGAGAGAAAATTATAGGTACAGTATATTAAAGCACATAGGTAGCTATGATTGATTGCAATGACAGCTTAAAATGGTAGTTGACAACAAATTGGTAGGCACAATACAGCAGAAACAATATAAGATTGATTGCAATGACAGCTTGAATGGTAGTTGATAAAAATTGGTAGTCACAATACAGCATATGGCTAGCACATAAAACAAGACAGCAATGAACACAATGATAAGGTTGTTTGATATTACATAAAAATTAGGAGATTGGGTACCACTAGGTACAGAGCAAATTTAAAGCTCAGTGTAGGAAACTAAATAGATGAAGTTAGGTACTTTTTGGTTTTGCTTTTAAATAAGGCAAAAGTTTTACAGTTTTTCAATTCACTAGGGAGTAAGTTCCATAGACTAGGTCCCTTAATTTGCATAGAGTGTTTACACAGATTAAGTTTGACCCTGGGGATATCAAAGAGATATTTATTTCTGGTGTGGTGATAATGGGTCCTATTACATCTGTCCAGGGAGAGTTTCAGAGCATGGTTTGCATTTAAGAACAGGGTTTTGTAAATGTAGTTGACACAAGAGAATGTGTGGAGGGAGTTAATATTTAGCAAGTTTAGAGATTTAAACAAGGGAGCTGAGTGTTGTCTGAAAGCAGAGTTAGTTATTATTCTGATAGCAGATTTTTGCTGTGTGATGATGGGCTTAAGGTGGTTTGCAGTGGTAGACCCCCATGCACACTAGCACTGCCCGGCCTCGCCTCCACATACACTAGCACTGCCCGGCCTTGCATCCACACACACTAGCACTGCCCGGCCTCACCTCCACATACACTAGCACTGCCCGGCCTCGCCTCCACACACACTAGCACTGCCCAGCCTCGCCTCCACATACACTAGCACTGCCCGGCCTCGCGTCCACACACACTAGCACTGCCCGGCCTCGCCTCCACACACACTAGCACTGCCCGGCCTCGCGTCCACGCACACACTAGCACTGCCCGGCCTCGCCTCCACACACACTAGCACTGCCCAGCCTCGCCTCCACATACACTAGCACTGCCCGGCCTCGCGTCCACACACACTAGCACTGCCCGGCCTCGCCTCCACACACACTAGCACTGCCCGGCCTCACGTCCACACACACTAGCACTGCCCGGCCTCGCGTCCACACACACTAGCACTGCCCAGCCTCGCCTCCACATACACTAGCACTGCCCGGCCTCGCCTCCACACACACTAGCACTGCCCGGCCTCGCCTCCACACACACTAGCACTGCCCGGCCTCGCGTCCACACACACTAGCACTGCCCGGCCTCGCGTCCACACACTAGCACTGCCCAGCCTCGCCTCCACATACACTAGCACTGCCCGGCCTCGCCTCCACACACACTAGCACTGCCCGGCCTCGCCTCCACACACACTAGCACTGCCCGGCCTCGCCTCCACATACACTAGCACTGCCCGGCCTCGCCTCCACACACACTAGCACTGCCCGGCCTCGCCTCCACACACACTAGCACTGCCCGGCCTCGCCTCCACATACCCTAGCACTGCCCGGCCTCGCCTCCACATACACTAGCACTGCCCAGCCTCGCCTCCACACACACTAGCACTGCCCGGCCTCACCTCCACACACACTAGCACTGCCCAGCCTCACCTATCCATTCACTAGCACTGCCCGGCCTCGCCTCCACACACACTAGCACTGCCCGGCCTCACCTATCCATACACTAGCACTGCCCAGCCTCACCTATCCATTCACTAGCACTGCCCGGCCTCGCCTCCACACACACTAGCACTGCCCGGCCTCACCTCCACACACACTAGCACTGCCCAGCCTCACCTATCCATTCACTAGCACTGCCCGGCCTCACCTCCACACACACTAGCACTGCCCGGCCTCACCTATCCATACACTAGCACTGCCCGGCCTCACCTCCACACACACTAGCACTGCCCGGCCTCACCTATCCATACACTAGCACTGCCCCTCGCCTCCACATACACAGCACTATAACCAGCAATAGAATCTAATAATATAATAAAATATAAGTGTTTACTTACGATAATATTTGCATGAAGCGTTTGTCCTCTGTCCGCTGACTGCACTGACGACACATTGATTGATTGATAAAGATTAAGCCACCCAAGAGGTGGCACGGGCATGAATAGCCCGTAAGTGGTACAATTTTTTTTCTCAGTATTCTGAGGTTGCATTTAACCATCAAGCTGTTATCGCGGGGGAGGATACTGCTTCACAGTCTTTATGAGGGTGTCCAGCTGCTGGACACCTTTGTTGACCAGGAGAGTGGCTGTGTTGATAACTTCAGGGTGGCCACTGCATGATTCAGGAACTCTTAAAGCTCTTCTAAGGTCATTGGTTGCTTCACATTCCAGAAGATAGTGAAGTAATGGCTTTTCTGTGACAGTTTGGCAGAAGATTCACTCTCTCTGTCGGGGTTCACCAATCTCCTAGTTGCATCTGTAACCTAGACGTAGTCTATATAACCTAACTGCTATTTCCCTGTGGATTCCTTTTGGGATATTTAACCTGGATATTTAGATGTGGGTGGCTCCTGCTACTGCTATGCTATACATTTGCTCTTCTATTATGCGCCTTAGGATTGTCGGATCATAGGCAGCCTTTTTCATTGGGAGACTTTCTATTACTATTTTGAATGTAGGCTCTTCCCACGGCGTGGAAGGAGTGTAATTTGGGTGCGGATGATCACCCTCTCTATCAAGAATCATGTTTTTTAAATGTAGTCTGTTTAGGACTTTTCCTGCTCTTGCAACCCAAGAGTTTCCATTGTTTTGGCCTAGTCCAACCACCAAGGCCTGCCGTACTGGGACTGTTTTATACTCTTAATTATTTGTTCTTAGTTAATCCCCTTGTCACTAAACCTAGGGCTTTTTATTACCCTGTTAATTAACCATTACTAAGCTAATTATCTTCAAGATCATTTTTTTTTTATGATTATTATTTTTCTTATTATTTTTTTTTTACATTTATATTGTCAGTCTCTACTGATTTTTTGTTTTTTATTTTATGTAACTGCTGTGTCCTTCCTGGCTATCTATTGGATCTTTATTTTACTTCTAAATTGTTACTATTTTATTGTATTTGCTTTTATTCTTGTGTTTTGCTTTATCGTGTATCTTGTATCGTGATCCCTCTGCATCTCTATGCACACTGATATTGATCCTGATCAAAATCTTCTGTCTCATATCTACACCAACCAGCACATTGATCATCATTATTGCAAGTATTTCACAGCACACCAGGCTAAAAACAAACTCCAAAATAGCACCTGTCTATCAGTTTATAACCAAAATGTTAGATCACTTGGTAAACATTTTGACGATTTAAATGCATTACTCACAGCACTAGGTACTAACTTCCCGTTCATTATTTTAACAGAAACTTGGCTAAATAAAGACTATACCCAACTCTACAACTTAGCTGGTTATAAAGCCATTCATAACTGTAGGCCTAATAAAAAAGGTGGTGGGACAGCTATATATTACCGAGATACATTTATCTGCAACAGTGCTATTAGTGACAGAGATGACTACTGTGAATATACTTTTGCTCAGTTTACAATTAAATCCCTTAAATCCTCTTGACTATTGGAGCCATCTATAGATTTCCCAATACTAACATAGCTTCTTTCTCAGACAACCTAAGGAATCTTATTATAAACAACAATCTCAACAAAAACCACATCATTCTGGGAGGAGACTTTAATATTGACCTGGGTCAATAAAATTGCTCTCAAGTTGACTATTTCCTTAACAGCAGGAACTCCTGTATGCTAATCCCCACAATCACCAAACCTACCCGAGTCACTCAAACATCAGCCACTACCTTGGACCACATATGGACAAACATAACAGCTCCCCTTGTATCTGGTATAATCTACGACAGAACAACTGACCACTATCCTACCTTTCTCATAGCGAACATGGACATAACACCACCAAAAAGCAAAAAACTTTCATTTAGGCTACATAGTGAATCAGCTTTAGACAATCTTACAGAGGCACTTTACAATATTAACTTGGATTCTGAATTCAATAATACCCATGATATAAATTCATTAGCTAACCTCTTCCTCTCCAAAACTCTAAGCCTCTACAACCTTCATTGTCCCCTTCTTACCAAGCAAGTAACTGACAAAAGATTAAACAATCCATGGCTCACAAGTGGCATTCTCAACTCAATCAACAAGAAACATGAATATGAAAAGAAAGTTAGGATTGGCCTAGTTTTAAAGGAAGTAGCTAAAAGGTACTCATCAATGCTTACCAGTATCATAAGAAAGGCAAAACTTGCATATTATGTGAATAAATTCAATGAAGCAAAAGGCAACATGAAAACACTTGGAAAACTATCTCTAGTATCATAGGAACTAAACAACACTCACATAACCAAATAAAACTCTACAAGGATGGGGATATACCGTCAACTGATTTAGAAATAGCAAATGAATTTAATAGTTTCTTTTCATCGGTTGGTGATAATCTTGCCAGTAAAATCCCACAGACTCAGACACATATTAACACATATCTCTCAGGCAGCTATCCAAACTCTCTTCTCCTTTCACCAATCAGCCCGGCAGATGTTGTGTCCATCATACACTCTCTAAAAACCAAGGCAGGGAACACCAGTGAAATTCCGTCCATTGTGTACAAGAGAGCCTCCCATGCCCTTGCCCTACCCATAGCACTACTGTTCAACAAATCTATAGAGGGTCACACCTTCCCTGATATCCTCAAAAAAGCAAGAGTAACGCCAGTCCATAAAGGAGGCAATCCGGCGGACATAAACAATTATAGACCAATATCAAATCTACCCATTCTATCAAAAATATTTGAAAAAATTATTTACAAACAGCTCTATTCCTACCTCGTAAAATTCGACATACTCAGCCCCTGCCAGTTTGGCTTCCGGTCCCAAAAGAGCACCAACGATGCAATCATTATTCTCCTTGACGTTATCTACTCAGCCCTTGACAAAAATGAGTTTCCAATTGGACTCTTCATTGACCTAAGAAAAGCCTTTGATACTGTTAATCACAACTACCTCTTACTTAAACTCCAGCATTATGGAATCCGAGGCCTTGCCCTTGACTACATCCGATCCTATCTTAGTGACAGACACCAATATGTAACCATCAATGATACAACTTCTTCCACTCTACCAATTACCGTTGGAGTGCCACAGGGCAGCATCTTAGGACCTCTTCTATTTCTTATATATATAAACGATCTGCCTAATGTCTCTAATATTCTCAAACCTATATTGTTTGCTGACGATACTACCCTTATCTATTCAAACCTCAACCCACATACACTAAATAATGTTGTGAATAATGAATTAAAAAAAGTCCACTTATGGATGTCAACGAACAAACTAACATTAAACATCGAAAAGACTTACTACATCTTATTTGGAAGCAAATCTTCAAATGCAATTCAGCTACAGATAGACAACATTAACATCAGTAATAAAAATGATGGCAAGTTTCTTGGCCTATTCCTAGACAAGAGCTCAACTTCAGCACCCACATTCAACACATAACTAAGAAAGTCTCTAAGACAGTTGGTATACTCTCCAAAATCAGATATTATGTTCCTAACTCTGCTCTCCTCTCACTATATTATGCACTAATCTACCCCTATCTTAATTATGGTATCTGTGCATGGGGGTCTACCACTGCAAACCACCTTAAGCCCATCATCACACAGCAAAAATCTGCTATCAGAATAATAACTAACTCTGCTTTCAGACAACACTCAGCTCCCATGTTTAAATCCCTAAACTTGCTAAATATTAACTCCCTTCACACATTCTCTTGTGTCAACTACATTTACAAAACCCTGTTCTTAAATGCAAACCATGCTCTGAAACTCTCCCTGGACAGATGTAATAGGACCCATTATCACCACACCAGAAATAAATATCTCTTTGATATCCCCAGGGTCAAACTTAATCTGTGTAAACACTCTATGCAAATTAAGGGACCTAGTCTATGGAACTCACTCCCTAGTGAATTGAAAAACTGTAAAACTTTTGCCTTATTTAAAAGCAAAACCAAAAAGTACCTAACTTCATCTTCTTAGTTTCCTACACTGAGCTTTAAATTTGCTCTGTACCTAGTGTTACCCAATCTCCTAATTTTTATGTAATATCAAACAACCTTATCATTGTGTTCATTGCTGTCTTCTTTTATGTGCTAGCCATATGCTGTATTGTGCCTACCAATTTGTTGTCAACTACCATTCAAGCTGTCATTGCAATCAATCTTAGCTACCTATGTGCTTTAACTGTACCTACTTTAACTGTACCTACAATTTTCTCTCAACTTTTTTTTCATTTCATGTAATCTGTTATCATTTTTTTGTCTATAAATTTTGCAAGTATTTACCTCCTTAAAATTTTCTTAGATTAAGGACCTGCCCGAAACGCTGCGCGTGCTAGTGGCTTTACAAGACTGTAATTACCATATTTGTATCCTCACATTCCTTATGTACATTATTTTATATGCATAAATAAATAAATAAATAAATAAATAAAAGAAAAAATTATCTTACTGATAATTGTAGCTGTCCTTTGTGATATTCTTTCTTGTAGAGAGGGCAAACCCGTCTCCAGTCTAAGAGTTTCAAGCCTGGTCCACATGGGGGCTCCCAGTGCAGCTCTCATAGCATTGTATTGGGCAACTTCAATCTTTTTCCACTGTTGGTGTGATAGATTTGTGAGTGCAAGTGCGGCATAATCGATCACTGATCTGACTGCCTGTACATAGTATGTGCGAAGGACTTGCAGATTGGCTCCTCCAGAAGGGAGGTTAGCGACCTGAGGATTGCCGTCCGGGCCGCAGTTCGCTCTCTCAAGTAAGTGACCTCAGCATTAAAATTCATGTGTGTGTCCAGGATGATTCCTCGATACTGATAGTTGTCGACCCATTCTATTGGTTGACCCTGTACTGTGAGTTGGATGTTGGGCTTCGCTATTTTAATGGGCATCCTTTGACTTTGAGGGGTTGAGTTTGATCCCAATCTGTTTTGCCTCTTTACTAATGCAGTCTATGCATTTGGGTGCAAGGCGCGCCGCATCCCTTCCTTTTATGATGATGACAAAGTCGTCCGCATAGTTTAGCAGCCTGCAGTGATGTGGGAGTTTCAACCTCATTATTATTTCATTAAACAGTTGAAGAGAAGAGGGCTGAGAATACCTCCTTGCGGTGTACCATTTTCATGTCTTTTGTACTCAGAGACTGTGCCATGAAGTTTTACTCTTGCTTCTCTGTTTATGAGACAGTTTTTGGTCCAGGAGAGCAGGTTGCCTCTGACCTCTTTGTCAATGAGGCAGCAGAGAATTGCTGGGGCGCTAGCCAGTTCAAAGGCTTTTACGAGGTCCAGGAATATCAGCATTCCTGGTCTGTCATTCAAGTGGGCTAACAGAGTTGTAATACATTCCACTGTGCCAAGCCCTCTTCTATAGGCATACATATCATGGTGCAGTTTAGGCATTTTCCACTCCAGTCTGTTGAGTGCCATTCTGTCAGCCGTCTTGGCTGCACAGCTTTGGAGAGAGATGGGCCTGGGATTAGCTGGATCTTTGGGTTTTGGGATCGGCACTATGTCTGCTCTATTCCAAGCAGGTCTAGTTTGAGAAGTCCAGGCTAAATTAATTAACCTTAGGTATGCAGCGTCTCCCTCTGGGCCGAGGTTTCTAATCATTTTATAGGTTATTTTGTCGGCTCCAGGGGATGTATCCTTGGAGTTTTTCTTAGCCCGATTGAGCTCATCCAGTGTGAAGGGGCATTAGTGTCAGAGACTTCTTCACATGCTGTAAGGATTTTGTGCCACCTTTCTTCCTCTAGTCCGGTCTGTACTGCTGTACATCTGTACTGCTAATACATCTGGTGGAATTTGATTGCTGGCCGCTCTCTCTGCAAACCTGGTTACCAGTACTTCGGCTTCCTGTTGGGTGTGGAGCTTTCAACCCGTTCTCGCAAATTCGTAAAGTCAATATTGACTTATTAACTACGTGCATAGGTGATATACTAAACATAATAGATACCCTTAAAAAGATTCATAGAAAACACCGACCTTACCTAACCTTGTTAGTATCTTAAGATAAGCATCTTATTGCTTCGTAATTACAATTATTACTTAACCTATACCTATTATAGGTTAGGTAATAATTGTAATTACGAAGCAATAAGATGCTTATCTTAACATACTAAGTAGGTTAGGTAAGGTCGGTGTTTTCTATGAAACTTTTTAAGGGTATCTATTATGTTAAGTATGTCACCTATGCACATATTTAATAAGTCAATATTGACTTATTAAATTTGCGAGAACGGGTTGGGAGCTTTAGGTGTTTTATTCCCTTTGGCCCGGGGAATTTGCTGCCACATCTCTCCGAGAGAAGTGTGTTCATTCAGGTGTGTGAACACCATTCCAGCCACTTTTCTTCTTTTATTTGTCTGGTCTCTCGATGCACATGTTCCTTGACCTCACAAAGTAAGATCCTGTTGCGGTCACTTGGCTGCTTTTTGTATAGCTTTCTTGTTCTATTGAGTCTATGGTTGAGTTCTTTGACACGTTCGCAATAGTACCAATGATCTTTATGGTGTCCGGTGGACTGTTTTTTTCAGTGGGATTGAGTGGTTGGCTGCACTTTGAATCGCTTTGACAAATTCTTGTTCTGCCTGATTAATGTCTTTGGGAAGATCATAGTTTCTTTGCCACTCTGAAATGAGGTTTTGAAATCGGTCCCAGTTGCTAAAGCAAAGTTCCAGGCT
>NC_091155.1:49175223-49192723 GCF_040958095.1 Procambarus clarkii
TACGTTCTGTGGTAATTGGTTCCGCAAATCAACAACCCTGTTACCAACTGCTACTTCTCATGCTGATCCAGCTACTGTTGTTTCTACTATTACACTCTCTGCTGCTGCTTGCTGCACAGCAGTGAACCTGAACTCCTCATAATTACCTTAGCTTGCTGCACTACACTGGACCTCAACTCTTCATAATTACCTTAGCTTGCTGCACTACACTGGACCTACTCTTAATTACCTTCGCTTGCTACACTCTACTGGACCACAACTCCTCCTAATTACCTTAGCTTGCTGCACTACACTGGACCTCAACTCCTCATAATTAACTTAGCTTACTGCACTACATTGGACCTCAACTCCTCATAATTAACTTAGCTTGATACACTACACTGAAGCTCAACTCATAACTACTTTAGCTTGCTACACTACACTGGACCTCAACTCCTCATAATAACCTTAACTTGCTGCACGACACTGGACCTTTATTCCTCATAATTACTTTAGGTTGCTGCACGGTAAAAACATGAGGAGGGGGTTGTGGTGTTTGTGTGTTACTGAGGAAGTCTTGGTTGTAGGGTTGATATAAAGCCATTGCTTGGTCACTGACTTTAATACTTAAGATGTTACATGACTAGTAGCTACCAAGCTTGGCGGGCGTCCTGTGTGCTCTGCTTACCTTCTCTCTGGCGTCTGCTCCGCCACACATAGAAAACGGATGATACCATTTTTTGTGAACATGACATCCCTCCTTTTCTTTAAAAAGAATGAATACAGGATGTCTACCATGCTTGTAGTACAAAGCAAAGTTATTGACACAAAGTAAGTTATTAACATATCAAGAGATATTGCATACATTTAACATTAAATAAGCACACAAAGAATTTAAACAACTTAATCTTTACCACAAAGGATTTCAATGTTAAAAATACATATACAATGTTAAACAAACATGAAAGAAACTGTAATACAAAGTTACAAAATATTGAATGAGATATCTGCATTATTCAAACAATATTAAATTTAGTTTAGCATAATAGGTACATACTTTGCATTACATAGGAACACAATTAATCATCAAATCGTGTAGGGTGTTTTACATGACGTTTAGGACGAGAGTCCTTAAATACAATAACATCCCTTGATGAATTGTTTGTCGGGTTATAACTTTTTTTTTTCTTTATCGTTTGCACGACTTTGCACTTCATCATTTTTTACACTAGTTGGAATCACTTTGAAATAAGCCATATTACGTGTTATATTATGATCTCTATTACTAGCTGTTACCATAGTTCCTTTTACACTAATCACTTTATATGGTTTTGTATCTTACGGCATATCTAGCGTTCCCTTTTTTTTTCTTTTTAACGAGAACAGTATCTCCAACCTTTATGAATTGTTCCTTTGCACGTTGATCATGAGCAATTTTCATTTTGCCCTTGGCTAGTGCATCCTTCTGAGCGAGACGTTTATCTGTTACCTCGGCTGGCATGACGGGTAGTGCGATTCTCATAGGACGTCCAAATAAAAGTTCACCAGGTGACTTGCCCAGTGTTCCATGCGGTGTTGCATGGTAGTTCCTGAGAAATGCATACATAGCTTGTTTCCAGGATCGTCCTTCGGCATGAGCACAGCGTACCGCTTTCATGAGAGGTTGCATGAATCTCTCAACTTCTCCATTTGCTTTAGGATATAGTGGCATCACACGGTGTAACACTGTAAAAGTGTTTGGTTTAATTTAATACATACATAGAGTACATGAGTCACAGACAGGGATTAGAGAAGGCGCCAGTTGTCTGCCTGAGATCTCACACCTCAAAGCGTTAATGACCTCAAGTGACCTGAGGTCAGATCATGAGAATTTCACCTTGCTTCCGCTAAGCTTATAATTGTAGTCTGGTAGCCTTCAAACATGCCGACGTTTAAGGAGTGGCTTGGTAGTGCCGGAGGCTATCTACTTGTGGGCGGAGTTAGTACTAGGGTCCCCAATATATACTGAGGAAGCATAGAGCATAAGCATCAAGAGAACAGCAGACGAGCCAGCAGAGCAGACGGCCCTAGCAGGGAGGCTGTCGGCCGGCAGTCTCCGTCAACTACAGACCCCCCCCTCTCTATCCAGCTATAGGCACACACTTGGTGAGTTGAGCAGTAAGGTGACTTGGTCGTGTTTTACAAGTGTTGTGTGATCAAGGGCAGTCAAGTTGTAGTGTTCTCAGATTCTTGGAGGATGACTCACTTTGAATATTAATCTTTAACATTTTAAGTGGATTGCTTATATTATGATACTTAGTATGTGAAATATATGAACTTATTATTTAAATCGTCTTTGTTCCCTAGAGCGTTGAGTTGAGATGAGAAAGCCTCGGTGGTTACTAGATTCAAGATATTAATGAGTACATGATTGGAGTTGATACATGGTACAGAGGGAACATACTAATAATGAACTCATGATAACATCCTTTGAGAATTTTGTGATACAGGCAAGTTCCATTCCTTGTCTTGTATGTAATGATCATGAATGGATGGTGGCAGCATTTCGTCTTCTACTATCTACTCTTCTACTTCTACTATCTACTATTCTACTTCTACCTATCTACACCTCTCCCTCCACCCCTCTCTAAACTCTCACTTTCAACTAATGACCCTCCTCGCTCCTCCGACCTCTCTGCCTCTCACCCCAAACCCTCACTAATTACTTCACTATTCATTTCTTTCCTTTCGTTTTCTCTTATACGTTTGTGGCAATGATTCTGTATTCTAGAGTTCTCTCTAGAGTTTCGGGTAGCTGATCCAGTTACGGCGCCTTGTAGTCTTAGCACCTAGGTAGTCAAATACCTAGGTTACAAGGTGTTGAACGAGTGAGGTTGCCTTAGGAACTCTGGGAGTGCTCTAGAATAGTTAGCTAACTGGGGACGGGATAACAGACTAGAGAGAGCTGTTTCCCCCGGCCTCGTTAGTTAACTGGGGGGTGGAATAATGGACAAGATAGAGCTATTTCCCTCACCCCCCGTTACAATGTTGGCAGCGGTGTTGAACAATGTTGTAGGTAGATGGTGTTCTTTAACATTGTTCAGTCCCACGTGTCCTTTTTGCCGCTCAGGCGCTATCAGGGAGATCTTGACAGGTGTTTTACTTTCGCGAGTTAGCGAGTTTTTTCAGGTTAGGAGATAGTGATTCTCTTGCGTTGTGGTTTAGTGAGTTTGTAGAAGTTTTGTGAAGTTCAGGGAATGTTCTCCAGAACTTGCGTGTGAAGTGATTTATGTTAGTGATAAGATTTGGTGATTTTGGAACTTAGCGGTGTTGGTAGTGCAGGTCAGCTGAGTGTGACAGGTGGCCTCGCATGTCCCACGGGGACACCCAGCCACCGCTGGTCTCCAGGTCAGTGGGGGAGTGGCAGGTGTAGTTCTTAAGTAGTTTTTAAATGGTGGTTCTGCTCAGATTATTGCGACCGACTGTTTTACTCCATTTGAACGCAATAACCCGAGGTGTACTGGTATTGTACAGCATACTAGGAGGAGGCTTAGTATGTCAGTAGACTTCACGTTGGGGACGCTCGACGTTGGATAGTCTGGTCACAGGGGTGACAAAAGTTTTGAGTTGTTGACCGGCGGAGAAGCTAGGGAAACACTCTAGGTCACGTAGGTGGCTGTAGGTTAAGGGTGGGAGTAACAGTTAATTAAGTACTTGAGATTAGGAACGGTACAGTTAAGTTAGGCTAGCGTTTTGTCTATTAGTGTTGATTTTTTTTTGTGACAAGTTAAAAGTAGTGATGACCTTATTCTCTCTTCTCTAACTTTACTCTGTTACTGTTTTATGTTCCACCAAGTCAATATCATTCAGAGTTAATTGGATTATTAAAAATTGAGTGTAGTCGTTGCCAGGAGGAGAGCGTTATGATATAACTGTGTGAACCCTATACAAACTACAGGGTCACACAACAAGATGGAACACGGGTATTGTCGCCTTTCTGTTCACCCACAGGTGGGAGCCAGAAGAGAGGAGAGACGCACATACAAAAGAGGGAGACGGCTGCTGTGTACCATACTCACGGGCGTTTATCACCACCACCACGACCAGCCCACTACCTGGAGGTCATGGCTCCACCACCATCACCACCCCAGGGGACCCCAAGATGCAGCCCTCTCGGTCAGTCAACATTGGTCTACCCAGTGGACCCCAGGACGGACGGACCCCAGCGGACCCCAAGACGGACGGACCCCAATGGACCCCAGGTCGCTTGTCAAAGACCCATGGGAGGAGGAAGAGAGAAGAAAGAAGAGAGAAAAAAGAAGAGAGAAGAAAGAAGAAAGAAGAAGGAAGAGAGAAGATAGAAGAGAGAAGAAAGAAGAAGAAGATAAGACAAGCTGAGTGAGACACGATGCCTAGTGTCCCTTGCTGGTGTCAGCATCATTGCATGGAGCGTAATTGCAAGACAGGATCGTTTGCCTTAACTGGCCGCCCCTCCTGCAAGCATGTTGCTCTGTTGAATGATTCTTCCTGTGTCATGCGGACTTGATGTGGCTGTCAGAAGTAGCTCTCTGAAGGAGGCGTGCTGGAGCAACAGGGAGATAGAAGAGTAGGATGGGATTTCTACTGTTGGCAACTATATGAAGGTCTCGAAACTTGTAGTCCCTATAGCTGTGAAGAACCCCAATATACGTCTCTCATGGTGACTGACGTAGGGCCAATTACAGATCAGCTGGGACAACCGAATTCCACGGTCCTGTGCACAGTTCAAGTAGTAACGGCTTTCTGGTTGACCAAGGGTTGTTGTGCGTTAACGACGGAGAAGCGACGGAGGCAGTTGTGTTGAAGAAATGTGGTACAGGATTATCTACAAGACCAAGCAGTGACGTCGCCCAGCCAGAGACAATGGACGTCTGTCTATATATTTCATTTTTAGAGTAGGATGATGTTTATTTGTTTAGCTAGGATGTATTTTTTTTTATTTCGTTAATAAAGTTGTTGCACACAGCTAGCTTGCTTTAGCAGTGTTGCAAAAACTTTATTTCGGGGAGAAGGGGAGATGTAACACTGTAAAAGTGTTTGGTTTAGTTTAATACATACATAGAGTACATGAGTCACAGACAGGGATTAGAGAAGGCGCCAGTTGTCTGCCTGAGATCTCACACCTCAAAGCATTAATGACCTCAAGTGACCTGAGGTCAGATCATGAGAATTTCACCTTGCTTCCGCTAAGCTTATAATTGTAGTCTGGTAGCCTTCAAACATGCCGACGTTTAAGGAGTGGCTTGGTAGTGCCGGAGGCTATCTACTTGTGGGCGGAGTTAGTACTAGGGTCCCCAATATATACTGAGGGAGCATAGAGCATAAGCATCAAGAGAACAGCAGACGAGCCAGCAGAGCAGACGGCCCTAGCAGGGAGGCTGTCGGCCGGCAGGGCGGGAGTCTCCGTCAACTACAGACCCCCCCCCCCCTCTCTATCCAGCTATAGGCACACACTTGGTGAGTTGAGCAGTAAGGTGACTTGGTCGTGTTTTACAAGTGTTGTGTGATCAGGGGCAGTCAAGTTGTAGTGTTCTCAGATTCTTGGAGGATGACTCACTTTGAATATTAATCTTTAACATTTTTAGTGGATTGCTTATATTATGATACTTAGTATGTGAAATATATGAACTTATTATTTAAATCGTCTTTGTTCCCTAGAGCGTTGAGTTGAGGTGAGAAAGCCTCGGTGGTTACTAGATTCAAGATATTAATGAGTACATGATTGGAGTTGATACATGGTACAGAGGGAACATACTAATAATGAACTCATGATAACATCCTTTGAGAATTTTGTGATACAGGCAAGTTCCATTCCTTGTCTTGTATGTAATGATCATGAATGGATGGTGGCAGCATTTCGTCTTCTACTATCTACTCTTCTACTTCTACTATCTACTATTCTACTTCTACCTATCTACACCTCTCCCTCCACCCCTCTCTAAACTCTCACTTTCAACTAATGACCCTCCTCGCTCCTCCGACCTCTCTGCCTCTCACCCCAAACCCTCACTAATTACTTCACTATTCATTTCTTTCCTTTCGTTTTCTCTTATACGTTTGTGGCAATGATTCTGTATTCTAGAGTTCTCTCTAGAGTTTCGGGTAGCTGATCCAGTTACGGCGCCTTGTAGTCTTAGCACCAAGGTAGTCAAATACCTAGGTTACAAGGTGTTGAACGAGTGAGGTTGCCTTAGGAACTCTGGGAGTGCTCTAGAATAGTTAGCTAACTGGGGACGGGATAACGGACTAGAGAGAGCTGTTTCCCCCGGCCTCGTTAGTTAACTGGGGGGTGGAATAATGGACAAGATAGAGCTATTTCCCCCACCCCCCGTTACAACGGCGGTGTTAGAATCCAATATGCTCAGCAAAGTTGACGAAGTCTTGTCCATTGAATGGCGGTCCATTGTCCGTCTTGACAACTCCAGGAATGCCAAAGTTTGAAAAGATCTTGTCGAGTTTCGGGATGACGGCCTTTGCAGATGTGGAAGTGATGATTTCTACTTCTGGATAACGTGAGTAATCATCAATGACTAGCATCAAGTACTCTCCTGGTAGTAGTGGTCCGCAGAAGTCCATCGATACTTCCGTCCATGGTGCAGCAGGTAGTGGTGAAGGTTGTAGAGGTGTTGGTCTTAAAGTATCCACTGCAGCTTGGCAAGGGACACAGGCATCATGCATATCCTTTGCTTGACGATCAATGCCAGGAAACCACATCTTTTCTCGTAGCAGCTGTTTGGTCCTAACAAGACCTTGGTGTCCTTGATGTGCAAGCTTCAGAGCACGCTGCTGGAGAACAGCTGGATTACGATACGAGTACCTCGCAGCACGGTGTCGCGTTGTTGCGTAACACTTAATTCGGTCTGGATGCGTTTAAGTGCTTTGAATGCATCTTGGTCAACTCCTGAGGGTGGGATGCGTGGAAACTCTTTCTTAGTCATTGCATCCACTGTTGCTTGCAGAGTTGGGTCCTCTAGGGTTGCAGTATGGATTTTATCAAGAGTGAGAGCCTTAGGGACTGCATCACAGGTTACAGAGTGTACATATTCCTTGGCAACTTGCTGATGCTTGGTGATGGTGAAACTGTTGGCAGGATGTCGACTGATGTAATCAGCAGGATTGCCTGCACCCGGCTTGTATTTCACCGTAAAGTTGTATGGTTGCAGACGAAGAGCCCATCTCTCAATGCGAGCTGGTGGTTTGGACTTTGGATTATTGAAGATGGTCTCCAACGGTTTGTGGTCAGTGACTATCGTGGTGAAGGGTGCACCAAGCAAATACACATTGAAGTGTTCACAGCCCCATACAAGAGCAAGAGCTTCCTTCTCTGTCTGACTGTATCGTTGCTCAACATCTGTGAGAGAACGGCTGGCGTAGGCAATTACTACTCTGGAATCTGGTTGACCAGGTTTGTGTTGGGCTAAAACAGCATCTAAACCAACAGGACTAGCATCCACCGTTAACTCAGTGTCCATTGATGGATCAAAATACGCAGCAGTCGCATTCTCTACTAGTGCATCTTTCACAGCATCAAATGCATTTTGCTCGATATCGCTCCAGTACCATGATGCATTTTTCTTCAGGAGCTCACGTAGAGGCTTCGTAATGGTAGCAAAATCTGGAATGAAGCAAGAACAGTAGTTTGCCATTCCCAGAAAACTATGTACTTCAGTGGACGTTGAAGGAGGTGCAGCATTCTTGATATCTGCAACTTTCTTAGGATCTGGAGACAGACCTTTGTCACTAAGTACATGTCCAAAGAATTCAATTTTACATTGATTGAACTCACACTTTGCTCGGCTTAACGTCAGATTCTTTTCTCGTAAGCGTTGCAATGTTGCACGAAGAGCTTTGTCGTGTTCAGCTTGGGTACGGCCATAAACAATGATGTCATCAGACATGTCAGCATTAGGTATATCTTGCAATACCTGGCTGATGATGTGCTTGAATACCTCGGCAGCACTGTTAATACCAAAACTCAGGCCCTTGTACCTATACAGACCTCGATGTGTCGTAAACGTTGTGATGAAGCGACTCTCATCATCAAGTTCAAGCTGATGATAGCCCTTGTTTAAATCTAACTTGCTGAATACAGTTGCACCATTCAAGCGGTAAATCATATCATCTACAGTGGGTGTAGGATGGCGTTCACGCATTATTGCCTTATTGGGAACACGCATGTCCACACAAATGCGTATCTTATCTGGATTCTTCGGCTTTGGTGGAGTGACAATTGGGCTTACCCATGGTGTTGGGCCTGTTACTGGTTCAATGATATCTAGTTCCATCAGCCTATCCAGTTCGGCATCGACTTTCTTGCGAGTATGGAATGGTTGTCGGCGATGTGGTTGGGCAACTGGAATTACATCTGGGTTGATATGCAGATGTACTTTGCTATCAGTATAACAACCTATGGATTTAAATCGATCAGAAAATTCAGCAACAATACCATCAACATTGTTTGCAGATTCCACTGCTACAGCATTAGAAAGCTGAAGTAGCCCCAATTTGGTTGAAGTCTTGTAACTGAGTAAAGACTCCTTTGCATTCCTAACAACATGGAATGTAGTAATGAGCATTGCATTCTTTGACTTAATCTCTGCAGTGAAAGTTCCAATCACTGGCAAGGCTACCTTTGAAGCATAGGCAGTGGCTTTGCCATTATAGTTCTCAAGCTTTGGGAACTGTTTTTTAAATTTCTCATAGTGGCACTCAGCAATGGTGTTAATGTTTGATCCAGTGTCAATAAGAACTTTGAGACAAATACCAACAATGTATACTATAGTCTCTGGGTTGTTTGGAAGATCATTCCATTCTGTGATTGATTGTACTCCATAAGTATAACCACATTTACTGTCATCTGAGACTGATTGTAATGAAATGTTGTCTTGTACATTATTTACATTCTGGATATGAGGTGCAATATTGCGTTTACCACCTCGACCCCTATGACCTGATCCTCGTACAGTGCTTTTATTCATAGACTGTGGTTTCTTGAGTGCAGAACGACACATAGCACCAAAATGACCTAGTTTTCCACACTCATACCACTTCTTACCTTGAGCAGAACAAACACTACCTTGGTGTGGGTAGTCTCCTCCACAATTGTAATGCCAATCCTGACCACAAAAGCTTCATTGAAGGTTGTAACAGAACCCATGAGCACCACACCAGAAATAAATACAGTTTTGATATTCCTAGAGTACGACTTAATCAAACTAGAAATGCTCTACAAACCAAGGGACCCAGAATGTGGAATGACCTTCCCAACCATGTTAAAGACTGTACCTCTCTCAACCAGTTTAAGATAAAAACTAAACACTACCTAATAAATTCCCTGTAACCTACCTCACTCCTCTATTGTCAACCCATGTCTGTTATTTTTTTTTAATCAACACTGTCATCCTATTGTATTTGTGCTGCTTTTTCAGTCATGTTCCCCTTTTTTTTATCTTTATTTGTATTTGTTCTCAAACACTTTTTATTCTTTATGCTCAATTAGTATTAAGTTCTAGATATTAATGTTTTTCTTGCCCGAAACGCATTGCGTAATAGTGGCTTTAGGCATTGTATGTACTAGCTCTATCTATATGTCAATCCATTAATGTAACATCACTTGTATGTATGTACCTTACCTGAATAAACATATTTATTTATTTATTTATTTAATTGTAACATTTATTGTTGACACCCTCTGATGTGGGTCGTTGTGACTGCTTGAGTCTTGTTCCATGACTCCAGTTGTGATGTGGCTCTCAGCTCAATTTACTGTTAGGTTTGCCATGACATCTTCTTTGATCACGGTGTCCTCCCTGAACCTTACGTACCTCATCACTGTTAGTAACAGTGGCAGAACCGTTGTTGGCACTGCACTCCATGACACGAGCATCACGTGCAGCATCTTCCATTCGACGAGCAATATCCAGTATCTTGGTAAGAGAACTTTCATCATCAACAAGTTCTAGAGCTCTTCGATGGAGACGTGTAGATGTGCATGTTTCAATTATTTGCTGTTTGATTTCTTTGTCAACATCAGCAAACTCACAATGGGCTGCTAAACCCTGCAGACATGTGTAGTATTGATCCACAATTTCATTAGAGAGTTGTTTTGCTCTCCTGAAATGCATAATTTTCCATTGCAGTATTTTGCCTTGGTTTGAAATGTTCAGTTAATTTGGCTTTGGCAGTGTCATAATCTTTGGCACCACCAGTGTCTTTCAGTGTGTCAAAGATGTCACAAACTCTATCACCTGCATAATAAAGTAGAAAGGCACGCTTTCTTTCAGCACTTTTGATGTCAGAAACTATCAACATATTTTCAAACCTTTTAAGCCATTTGATCCACCTCTGTGACAGGTTTGTCTGGTCACAGTCAGGATCAAATGCAGGAAACTGAGGTATATTTGCCATTTTTTACTGAATAAATGTAACTTATCACTTAAATGTTCCTCAGAATATTAAACACTTACTGCACTGTATATGTTAGTCAAGAATTCACTGTAATGACTTTAATTTTGCAAAGCACACAAGCATTTTAATGCAAAAGTTCACAACAGTGCACAATATAGCAGCAACTAACTTCTTACCTAGCCCTTGTGTACATGTGTTGTTCCTACTCACAGCAGCACAGCAGTTGTCAGCAGTTGGCACAGCAGAAGTTAGCAGTTGGTACAGCAGTTGGTGCAGCAGTTGGTGCAGCAGTTGGCACAGCAGTCAGTTCACAGCGTGAAGAATTTTAGCACAGAGCGCGTTTCGTATACAAAACATCGGGTTTTGTATACAGCATCAAAGCGTTGTTTCGTACACCGCGTCGGCAGATTCCTCAGTACACAGTTTCTTTAGTCAGCACATAGCTTGGGGTAGCACATAGCATTGGTTAGCACATAGCATTGGTTAGCACATAGCATCGTTTAGCACACAGCATCAGTTTGCATACAGCATCGGGTATGGCGCTCACAGCTTCTCTTCCTCCTCCAGGCAGCATACTTCTCCCTTGTGTTTGAAACTGAACAAATACCTGCATTCACAGTTCATCCTCGTCGCCAATGTGGTGTTTGTGTGTTACTGAGGAAGTCTTCGTTGTAGGGTTGATATAAAGCCATTGCTTGGTTACTGACTTTAATACTTAAGATGTTACATGACTAGTATATAGCTACCAAGCTTGGCGGGCGTCCTGTGTGCTCTGTTTACCTTCTCTCTGGTGTCTGCTCCGCCACACATAGAAAACGGATGGTACCATTTTTTGTGAACATGACAGGGGTGAACCTGCACACTTGGTACTGCCAAGCTAGACCACCACACCATAAGGAGGGTGTGAACCTATACACTTGGTACTGCCAAGCTAGACCACCACACCATCAGGAGGATGTGAACCTGCACACTTGGTACTGCCAAGCTAGACCACCACACCATGAGGAGGGTGTGAACCTGCACACTTGGTACTGCCAAGCTAGACCACCACACCATGAGGAGGGGGTGAACCTGCACACTTGGTACTGCCAAGCTAGACCACCACACCATGAGGAGGGTGTGAACCTTCACACTTGGTACTGCCAAGCTAGACCACCACACCATGAGGAGGGTGTGAACCTGCAAACTTGGTACTGCCAAGCTAGACCACCACACAATGAGGAGGGTGTGAACCTACACACTTGGTACTGCCAAGCTAGACCACCACACCATGAGGAGGATGTGAACCTGCATGTCGGAAAATCCGACACCATTTAATAATATCATACAGACAGATAATATTGCTGCTGTATTGTATAAACAAGTTACCCATAGAAAATGTAAATTGTAGTGGAATTTCCGTCTATAGAAAACGGGATATCATTACCACATACTATTATAAATTCATCACCTATTATGGTGGGAATTATTCTTAAATACATTAGTCTTTGGACTTTACCATCATAAAAACATCTCGTATAAATTAACTTAATTATCAGAATTAAAATAGAGTAAATGTGACCCTTCTATCACTTACTGACATCTGGACAATGTAGACCAGTAGCGTCAGTTGTGAGGGAGTGGTCAGCCATTGTTATTGTACTAGACCAGAGGCAAGGGAGCAAATTCGGCTCCTGTTAATTTTACTTGGACGAAGTGTTATGGAAACCAAAGGTGTGCCATCATCAACACCCTGTCAACAAATACAAGTTAAGTGTTCTGCCGAAACCCATTTATCTATCATTTATGGCCATTAATGTCATTAGATAGGGTGTTCCAGTTAGATCACGAGATCGCCTCATACTAAAGGTAATTAAGCCAGGTCTTTATGGTTCCTTGTACAGTGTTTTCTCTGATATAGCTGTCATATATTAGGATTCTGGCTTTACAGCTATCGCCCTTTTGACAGGTCAAGACGAGGAAGCATGCTTTGTGTACCAGTTACTGGGTGATGGATGCTACCTCAAAGAGGATAATTTGGTG
The DNA here is from genome assembly GCF_040958095.1 of Procambarus clarkii. Classification (NCBI taxonomy): domain Eukaryota; kingdom Metazoa; phylum Arthropoda; class Malacostraca; order Decapoda; family Cambaridae; genus Procambarus; species Procambarus clarkii. The sequence goes on from NC_091155.1 coordinate 49,187,650, forward strand.
TCTACATCCTGGTTATACCTGGTGGACTAAGGCCTGCTGTACAATAAGATAAGGAACCTCTTCAATGTATGTTGTCTAATACTGTAGTTTGATTGGCTGCATATATATAAATTTAATATAAACAGCTGGGTATATATAAATTTAATATAAACCCCCCTAATGTGTAGAGGATCGATTTGTGAGATTATGGCAGAAATACAGTCCACTTATCATTATACAAATTGCTATCGAAGTATATAAATTAACGTAAATATAAATTCATATAAATTAAATAAATATAAATCTCACAGGTTGGTTCCCACACAGCACACTTGGTACTGCCAAGCTAGACCACCACACCATGAGGAGGATGTGAACCTGCACACTTGGTACTGCCAAGTTAGACCACCACACCATGAGGAGGGTGTGAACCTGCACACTTGGTACTGCCAAGCTAGACCACCACACCATGAGGAGGGTGTGAACCTGCACACTTGGTACTGCCAAGCTAGACCACCACACCATGAGGAGGGTGTGAACCTGCACACTTGGTACTGCCAAGCTAGACCACCACACCATGAGGAGGGTGTGAACCTGCACACTTGGTACTGCCAAGCTGGTGTTCTAGACCACCAACAATGTACCTCCAGCTAGAGGAGCAGCAGCAGGTCAGGATGTGCTCGTCCTGCCTTTTGACACTGGCCTAGGCCTGAGGGTTAGTCTTCAGTGCGCCAAATAGGTCAGCTGCAGCGGTACCAAGTCAACGCCCCTCCTACCAACTGTGGTAGGCCGTGGATGTGTGGATTGGCCGGAAATCAAAGCAGTAATTACTTATATGGCGAGATTCACGATCACTGAAGGAAGCAGTTTTTTATTTTTTAATTATTATTTTCTACCACAGACGTGGCCACACATTTACAAAGCTAACCAGCAGATATACATTTTCTTCTGTCCTCCATGGACAGGGTGAGAGATTTGTTAAACATATACTTCAGGGATTTATTGAACAATCAATCACAGAAGGTGATTCGGTGCTTTTAAAATGCTAGGCTAACCTACATACGTAAATACACAGATTTACGTATGCCCTACATAAAGTGTTCGATGTGTCTTTTACAGAGTGTCATTCAACACTTTCCTTCTCCCGGCAAAAGAGAAAAAATGTTAGGGCAAAGTGCTCTCGGCGTTTCGGGCTATCGAGCGGCAACACTGAAAAGTGTATACTCTTTTCACTGTCCTGACCTTAATTTTTGATGTATATATTTAATTTTTGTACCAATGTGTTCGCAATATAATGTTCTAGAAGAACATATATATAAAATGTCACCAGAGCATGTATTAGACCGGCACCAAATAAAGAACTACGTCGACCACTAGCCGTGAGCTCTAAACAGGGACGAAATGTTTCTATTCTTTTCAGGGTTGTCAACTCCACACTTGTCCTACAGCATTAAATCTCTGAGATTTTGGTATGTCTGAGATCGCAATAAAATTCTCTACACGGACATATACATATAAACGTAGAATCATGATCGCGGCCCACCCGCAAGAGTGTGGGAAGTGGGCGAAGTGTTACCTGTTACCACACATCAGCGAAACCAGTATTGAAAAGTGTATATTCTTTTCACTGTCCTGACCTTAATTTTCTATGTACGTATTTCATTTTTGTACCAATATGTTCGCAATAGAATGTTCTACAAGAACATATGTATAAAATGTCGTACAAGGATGCGTTAAACCGGCACCAAATAAAGAAACTTCGTCGATTACACTTGTCGTGTCAACAATACAATAGTTTTACCACGAAGATACAAGACAATTCCGTTCTTCCAAATAGGCTATGTGGCTATTAGAGAAAACGTAAATTTCATGGCAAACATCTTCATACTAGCCCAACTCGATCGGATAAGTATTGAATATTATAGAACTACGTCTTCGTAAGACATAAAAATATGTCGAGCCCTCACATTCAAGAGAAAAATAGTTGTCCCGTTTTTGTGTCCGAATGGGAGGAAAGTGTTGTGAATTTACAAAGGTGAAATGTAATTGTGATCAGCTTTCACAATAAAGAAAGAAATAGAATTTCACATATACTTTATACATATACATACACACACACATATACGTACATATATATATATATACACACACATGTAATTTTTGTCTCTTTTTACTCTGACAGGGTGAGATAGCTTATAGAGAAACTAGTGTGCTATTAATTACTTAATCACTGAAAATAAAAAAAATAATTTATTTATTTTATTTATTTATTTATATATATATACAAGAAGGTACATTGGGTTTGTGAGAATACATTGAATAGTACAGTATTTACAATCTTGTAAAGCCACTAGTACGTGCAGCGTTTCGGGCAGGTCCTTAATCTAAAAATAATAATAATCTAATCTAGTCCTTAATCTAATCCTTAATCTAGTCTTAATCTAATAATAATTATCTTAATCTTAATCCTAATCTAATCTTAATCTAATAATCTAGTCCTTAATCTAATAAAATAATAATAAAATGTTTATTCAGTAAGGTACATATATACAAGAGATTTTACATAAATTGATAGATTTATAGATAGAGCTAGTACATACAATGCCTAAAGCCACTATTACGCAAAGCGTTTCGGGGAGGAAAAACTTTAATGACTAATACTTAATATTAATTGAGTATAAAGAATAAAATGTGTTGAGAACAAATAAAAATAAAGATAAAAAGGGGGAAACATTGCTGAAAAAGCAGCACAAATACAATTAGGTCGACAAACAGCGTTGTTTAAGAAAACAGACATGGGTTGACAATAGAGAGGTAAGGTAGGTTACAGGGAATTTATTAGGTAGTACGTGCTTCGTTTTTATCTTAAACTGGTTCAGAGAGGTACAGTCTTTAACAGGGTGGGGAAGGTCATTCCACATTCTGGGTCCCTTGATTTGTAGAGCATTTCTAGTTTGATTAAGTCGTACTCTTGGAATATCAAAACTGAATTTATTTCTGGTGTGGTGTTCATGGGCTCTGTTACAACCTTCAATGAAGCTTTTGAGGTCAGGATTGACATTACAGTTCAGCGTTTTATAAACGTATAATACACATGAGAGAATGTGCAGTGATTTAATATCTAACATATTCAGATATTTGAGTAGGGGTACCGAGTGATGTCTGGGGCCAGAGTTGGATATTGTCCTAATGGCAGCTTTGTGTTGAGTAATTAGAGGATGTAAATGATTTTGGGTAGTAGAACCCCAAGCACAAATACCATAGTTGAGATATTTTTAGATGAGAGAGTAATAGAGCATCACCAGGGCATGGCGGGGTACATAATATCTGATCTTAGAAAGAATGCCAACAGTTTTTGAAACTTTTTTTGATATATTTAGAATGTGTCCCTGGAAATTCAGCTTATGGTCAATGAGAACGCCAAGGAATTTGCCATCTAATTTGTGACAAATTTGGGTATTGTTAATTCTGAGATTTATTTGATTAGAGGATTTATTGCCAAACAGAATATAGAAAGTTTTGTCAATGTTAAGGGTGAGTTTGTTGGCAGTTAGCCAAAGATGGACTTTCTTTAGCTCAGTATTTACTGTGGCATTTAGAGCAAGGGGGTCAGGACTGGAGTAAATGAAGGTTGTGTCGTCAGCAAATAGAATTGGTTTGAGGTGTTGGGAGGCATTTGGAAGGTCATTAATGTAGATGAGAAAGAGGAGAGGGCCAAGTATGCTGCCCTGAGGAACACCAATGTTGATGGGTAGGGTGGGAAATATTGAATTATTCACAGAAACATACTGGAACCTGTCAGTATGGTAAGATTTGAGGTATTGCAGGGAGTGTCCTCTGACTCCATAATGATGTAATTTAAGAAGAAGGTTTTGGTGGTTGACAGTGTCAAAAGCCTTACGCAGGTCCACAAATAACCCAACAGGGAACTCATTTTTTATCAAGAGCTGCATGAATCAAGTTAATCATACTAATAAGTGCATCGTCAATGCTTTTTTGGGTCTGAAGTCATATTGACAAGAGCTAAGTATATTGTGTTTTGCTAGATAAGAGTAAAGCTGCTTGTAGATTAGTTTTAAATATTTTTGACAAGTTAGGCAGGATTGATATAGGTCTGTAGTTGTTAACATCTGTGAAATCACCACATTTGTGGACAGGGGTTACTCTTGCTATTGAAGGTGAAGGTTCTGAAGGTGATTAAGGTGCTTTTACAAGCTCAGTTTATATAGTTACATCACATACCATTATTGTATAAGTGATACATTACATGGTGAATCTAGGGAACAAGTCCAATATATCATCAAGAGTTCCAGTACTCATATAGTAGTTACAGAGTTCAGCATACCTCAGCCCAGGAGGGCGAAAGTCAGTCAATATGGGACATTCTACAATATAATGTTCAAGTGAGTGCATGTTTTCTCTTTCACAAAGTTGACACATTGTGTACTCGACATATGGGTTTAGAGAAAGCTGCCAGATACGACTATATCCCAGACGTATTCTGGCCACTATAACATCACATTGACCAACTCTTCTCTCTCACTCTCTCACTCACTCACTCTCTCTCTCTCCCCCTCCCTCCCTCCCTCCCTCCCCTCCCCTCCCCTCCCCTCCCTCCCTCCCCTCTAGTTTTTTTTTCATTGATATAGTTATTGTCATATTATGATGTCGTAATTGTATCATGTGTGAGGGTATCATTGCTTGTACTTTTGCCAAGATTTTTTTGTACTTTTGTTTCTTTCATTGTACATTTATGTGTTATTCTTACTGAAGTGTAGCTGTATAATATACTTTGCATCATGTTAATTTAATTTGCTTACTTTTATCAATATGTCACTGGCTAATTTCTTTTCTTTTAGGGTTTAGTTATGGTATTTTGGATGTGTTAGGATAAGACAAAATTGGGCTAAATTTTCATACACCCGATTTTGTCTTAACTCCGGGGAAAGGGAGCTGTAACACCCATGACCCCCCACCCTCCTTAGAGTTCATACTCAGGGAAGCCTTCTCCAAGAGGTCAGCCCAGATGACCTCCAGATTATCTTGTATGTTGATTACAAAAATTCCTGGGTTAGTCTTAGTCAGCATAGTTTCA
>NC_091155.1:49195223-49259771 GCF_040958095.1 Procambarus clarkii
TAAAAAAACGCACCATCTTTTGCACGTAAGAGCAACACCCGCTATACTAAGTATGTTAATATTCCATTTCAATATTTCCGATTTCATTGATAAATTGAATTTTCATAGATTTTGAATTATTTTCATTTGATTTAATTATTTTGTGTGACATTGCATTGGAATTGAGCTTTGTTGTTTACCATACTTTCATTTTGTGAGTATAATTTATTTATTATTTTTTCATTGTTTATAATTTCGTTTTTTAACTCTTTTTTCCTATATTTCAGTACGTAGAACATCAGATCATTTGATGATCCCAATTTTCTGATGGGAACATCAGATCATTTGGGAATGCATTGAACGAGGGAGTGGGGAGTGGTTGTTAGGGGGAGGAGGATGGTGGGAAGGATGAGAGGACGGAAGGGGGTAATGGAGGGGAGGACGAGGAGACTGGTGAGTTGGGGATGGTGGGGCTGAGGGGACAGGGGAATGGCAAATAGTGGGGAGGATAAGGAACAGGAGAGTGGTGGGAATGGTAGGGAGAACGATGGGACGGGAGAGTGGGAGATGGTGGAGAGGACGAGGGGACGGTGGGGTGGGGAATGGTTAGGAGGACGAGGGGACAGTGGAGTGGGGGATGGTGGGGAGGACAATGGGATGTAGGAGGGAAGTAATGGTAGGGGGAGGACGAGGGAACGGGGGAGTGGGGAATGGTTGGCAGGACGAGGGGGCAGGGGGGAGTGAGGAATGGTTGAGAGGACGAAGGTATGAGGGAAGGGGGGATTGGTGGGGAGGACTGGGAGTTTTGATGGTTGCTGTGACTTAGCAATGCACATGTATTGCTGAGCCACAGCATTGCATGGCCGGGTGCAGCTAGTATAAAATATAACTAAAAAGTTTAGTTATGTACAGCTTCCGTGGTGTAGGGGTTAAGATGCTTTGCCTGGCATTCCGCGATCGCTTTGTCCTGGATAATAATAATAATAATAATAATAATAATAATAATAATAATAATAATAATAATAATAATAATAATAATAATAATAATAATAATTTATTTGCAAGAAGGTACAAAGTGTTAGTGTCATTAAATAAGATTGGTATTTTTACATTCATGCAAAGCCACAAGCTTGAATACCATTTCAGGCAGGTCCTTAAAGATGAAAGAGTACATTGTAGCAGTGTACCCTTTCAGATGTACAGTGTGAGTTTGAAGCACAAGGTAGGAAACTGTGAGAATGAAATTAGGTACTTTTTTTTAACTTTTGAACATGGCATGGATTGGACAATTTTTTAATTCATCAGGGAGTGAGTTCCAAAGACTGGGCCATTTTATTATCACGGAATGTTTGCACAAGTTTAGTCTGACTCTGGGGATTTCAAAGAGATATTTATTTCTTGTGTGGTGCTCATAGGTTCTATTACATCTATCAAGGAAAAGTTTTAAAACAAGACTAGCATTTAGGAAACGAGGTTTTATGCGTGGTTTCCAGGAAACCAGGGTTTTTATAAACCAGGTTTTATACATGTAGATAGCACATGATAATGTGTGGACTGAGTGTATGTTTAGCATGTTAAGGGACTTAAATAGAGGGGCTGTGTGTTGTCTGAAGACTAGGGTTCGTTACAGTTCTGATAGCAGATTTTTGCCGAGTGATGATGGGCTTGAGGTAATTTGCAGTGGTTGAACCCCATGTACAGATAATGTATGAAAGATATGGATAGATTATTAGGTAGCATAATGGGAGGAAAGCAGAGAGGGGAACATAATTTCTGATTTTAAAAAGTATACCAACCGTTTTTTCTTTTTTTTTAGCTATGTGTTGTATGAGGGTGCTAAAGTTCAGTCCCTTGACTATGTATAAGCTAAGGAACTTCCCATCTACATATTCAAAGATTTAAGTAAGCGGGTTGAGTGCAGTCTGGGGGCCAGGGTTTGTTAATATTCCAATAGCAGATTTGTGTTGAGTAATTGGTGGTCGTAGATGATTTTGGGTAGTAGAACCCCCCAAGCACAGATACCATAATTGAGATAAGGATAGATGAGAGAGTAATAGAGCGTCACCAGGGCAAGGTGAGGTACATAGTATCTGATTTTAGAGAGAATGCAAAGTGTTTTAGAAACTTTTTTAGCTATATTTTGAATGTGTCCCTGAAAATTCAGCTTGTTATCAATGAGAACGCCAAGGATCGAATTTAATTTCCATCTACTGTGTTACTAATTTGTATATTGTTAATTCTTAGACTAATTTGATCTGAGGATTTATTACCAAACAAAATATAGAAGGTTTTCTCAACGTTAAAGATGAGTTTGTTAGCAGTTAGCCAAAGATGGACTTTATTTAGTTCAATATTCACTGAATCATTTAAAGCACGAGGGGGTTAGGACTGGAGAAAATGAAGAGTGTGTCATTAGCAAATTAAATTGGTTTGAGAGGTTGAGAGGCATTTGGAATGTCATTAATGTAGATGAGAAAGAATGTGTGTGCATGTACATGAAAGAGAATGTAGACTAAGAAATATTTATAAATGTTATATAACTAGCAATACCCGGCCACGCGTTGCTATGGCTCAGCAACACATGTGCGTTGCTGAACCACAGCAACCTTCCCTGTCACCCAGTCCTTCCCACCATTTCCCCCCTCACCCGTCTCCTCAGCCTCCCAACCATTCCCCACTCCACGACCCTCTCTTCCTTCCCACCACGCCCTACTCCCCTACCCCTTTGTCCTCCCTACTATTCTTCATTCTCCCTTACCCTCGTCCTCACCATCCCAAACTCCCCAGTCCCCTCGTCCTTCTCCACTATTACCCCCTCCTTTGTCCCCTCGTCCTCCCCACCATCTCTCATTTCCGTCCTCTTGTTGTCTCCACCATTTCCCACTACCTCGTTCAATGCTTTACCAATTGGTCTGATGTACCCATCAGACCATATAACTAGCAATACCTCTTACTCTCTGTCAGTCACTCTTACTCTCACTCTTACACACTCTCAGTCACTCTTACTCACTCTCACTCACTTAAGAACAAAGGTAACTGCAGAAAGCCTATTGGCTCATACGAGGCAGTTCCTATCTATAACCACCCAATCCCACTCATATACTTGTCCAACCCGTGCTTGAAACAATCGAGGGACCCCACCTCCACCACGTTACGCGGCAATTGGTCCCACAAATCAACAACCCTGGTACTGAACCAGTATTTACCCAAGTCTTTCCTAAATCTAAACTTATCCAATTTATACCCATTGTTTCGTGTTCTGTCTTGTGTTGATATTTTTAATACCCTATTAATATCCCCCCTGTTATGTCCATTCATCCCCTTGTAAACCTCTATCATGTCACCCCTAACTCTTCGCCTTTCCAGTGAATGCAACTTAAGCTTTGTTAATCTTTCTTCATATGAAAGATTTCTAATTTGGGGAATTAACTTAGTCATCCTACGTTGGACACGTTCAAGTGAATTCATATCCATTCTATAATACGGTGACCAAAACTGAACTGCATAATCTAAATGGGGCCTAACCAGAGCAAGATATAGCTTAAGAACCACACCAGGTGTCTTGTTACTAACGCTTCGATTAATAAATCCCAGTGTCCTATTCGCCTTATTACGAACATTCATGCATTGATCCTTTTGTTTTAAATTCTTACTAATTATAACTCCCAGATCCCTTTCGCAATCTCAACACCATCTAGCTCGTATCTTGTAACTCTATCATCATTACCTAGCCTCAGAACTTTACATTTATCAGCATTAAACTGCATTTGCCAATCCTTTGACCATTTCAAAACCCTATCTAGATCAACTTAAAGTGATAGTGAGTCCTCCTCCGAATTAATTTCCCTACCGATTTTCGTATCATCGGCAAATTTGCAAATGTTGCTACTCAAACCTGAATCTAAATCATTTATATGTACTATAAACAACAGAGGTCCCAGGACAGAGCCCTGAGGTACTCCACTAACAACATTATCCCACTCTGACTTAACCCCATTTATACTAACTCTCTGTTTCCTTTGGAATAGCCATGCCCTAATCCAACTTAATATAGCACCCCCAATACCATGAGCTTCTATTTTTTTAATTAGTCTTTCATGTGGCACTGTATCAAAAGCTTTGCTAAAGTCAAGGTACACAACATCACAATCCTTACCACTATCAACTGCCTCAACTATGCTGGAATAAAAAGTTAGCAAATTTGTTAAACATGAACGGCCATTTGTAAAACCATGTTGCGACTCATTTATTAATTTATGTTTTTCAAGATGGAGACGAATTGTATTTGCAATTATTGATTCAAGTAACTTTCGCACAATAGACGTTAGGCTAATTGGCCGATAGTTTGACGCAAGTGATCTATCTCCTTTCTTAAAAATTGGTACCACATTAGCTACCTTCCATGACTCTGACACTCTGCCTGACTCTATTGATTTATTAAATATGGTAGGCAGTGGCTCGGAAAGCTCCTCTTTGCATTTTTTAAGCACCCTGGCAAACACATCATCCAGCCCTGGGGATTTGTTTGGTTTTAGTTTTTCTAATTGTTTAATTACATCCTCCCTGGTAACTTCTAAACTAGTCAACCTGTCCTCATCCCCACCCACATAGACTTGTTCGGCTGAAGGCATATTGTTAAGTTCTTCTTTAGTAAATACAGATATAAAATATTTGTTAAAAATACTGCTCATCTCCTTGTCATTATCCGTTATTTGACCTGTCTCAGATTTTAATGGACCTATCCTTTCCCTAGTCTTAGTTCGATATAACTGAAAAAAACCCTTTAGGATTTGACTTTGCTTGCTCTGCTATGCGAACTTCATAGTTTCTTTTTGCTTTCCTAATCTCTTTTTTAACATTTCTAACCAGTTGTATGAATTCCTGTTCTAAACTGACTTCCCCATTCTTAATCCTTTTGTACCAAGCTCTCTTTTTACCTATTAGGTTCTTTAAATTATTTGTTATCCACTTTGGGTCATTAGTATTCGATCTATTCAATTTGTATGGTATACTACGTTCCTGTGCTTTGTTTAGAATATTCTTAAATAAGTTATATATTAAATCCACATCGAAATCCCCTTTTATGTCTTCTATCGCTGGGTTCATGTCTCGCTCCAAGACCGGACCACACCCCATACCCAAGACTTTCCAATCTATTTGACCCAAAAAATTTCTTAGGCTATTAAATCAGCTTTTCGAAAATCTGGCACTTTAACAGAATTTTCTCCTACAGGTCTATTCCATTCTATGCTAAATCTGATTACTTTGTGATCACTGTTCCCTAGCTCACTCCCTATTTCGATGTCATTAATTTGTGTTTCCCTGTTAGTTAACACTAAATCTAAAATATTATTTTCCCGCGATGGTTCCTTAATGTGTTGCGTAAGAAAGCAATCGTCAATTAATTCTAGAAAATCTTCTGCTTCACTATTCCCTGTTTTGTTCACCCAGTTTATTCCACTAAAATTAAAGTCACCCATGACAAATACTGTTAGATCTAGATGCTCTAGATATTTCATCCCATAGATGCTTTGCTTCCATTCTAAATTTGGTGGCCTATATATAACTCCTATTATAATATTATTTGCTTTTTCGTTTAATTCTATCCAAATAGTTTCTGTGTATGGCTCAGTTTTGATTCCCTCTTTGAGACTACATTTCAAATTGTCCCTAACATATATGGCTACTCCCCCTCCTCGTCTAATATATCTATCTGTGTGAAATAGTTTAAATCCATTTATTTCATATTCAGCTAATAGTTCTCTATTTTCTACATTCATCCAGGTTTCGGTAAGTGCAATAATATCTATTTTTTCTGTGCAGACAAGAGCATTTAATTCGTTAATTTTATTTCTTAGACTTCTACTGTTAGTGTAATATACCCTAAGTGAATTGTTATTTTGAGGCCCTTTTCTTTCCCTGATCATTTTGCCAATTCTTTTCTCTCACGAACACATACTTTTATTACCTCCTTCCTCCAAATCAATTCCCATACCACTATCTACTAACAGTTTAAACCCAAACAAACACCTCTAACCACTGGTTCCAACAAGTTCGCAACAGCAACAACCCCAGCCCTCGATAGATGCACCCCATCACGAGCATACATTTCATTTCTTCCATAGAAGTGTTCCCAGTTGTCTATGAAAGATATTGCATTTGACTTATGCCTGCTATATCTAAGTTAATTAACACGAGCAGCAGTAGAGAGCGAAGGTCGTAACGATCCATGCATCCAGTCATCCAGACAAGCATCCATCCTTATGACTGCAAATTCTAAGTTAATTGACACGATTAGCGAAGGTCGTGTGTGTGTGTGTGTGTGTGTGTACTCACCTAGTTGTACTCACTAGTTGTTTGCGGGGGTTGAGCTCTGGCTCTTTGGTCCCGCCTCTCAACCGTCAATCAACAGGTGTACAGATTCCTGAGCCTATCGGTCTCTATCATATCTACACTTGAAACTGTGTATGGAGTCAGCCTCCACTACATCACTTCCTAATGCATTCCATTTGTTAACCACTCTGACACTAAAAAAGTTCTTTCTAATATCTCTGTGGCTCATTTGGGCACTCAGTTTCCACCTGTGTCCCCTTGTGTTAAATAGACTGTCTTTATCTACCCTATATGTGCGTGCGTGCGTGCGTGCATGCGTGCGTGTGTGTGTGTGTGTAGGGCTCAGCAACCTACTTGCTGGCAGCGGACAGAGAAGTGGAGAAAGCTCTTTGTCATTTTTCTGTTAAATATTGCTGTTTTGAAGTATGTATTTATATTTTCCGCAAGTGAAATACTCTGTCCAACCGAGTAAGTGAACGTGAGAGCAGTGCTTTCACTTAGCAGAGCAACCTGATGGCTGGAGGCAATACTTGCATACATACAATATGTTTACCTGTACTCCGGAGACAACGCTTACATATATACATACTTACATTATGTTTACCTGTACTCCTTGTTTTATTCAGAAATAGAGAAGAACCTGAGCGATACTGTAATAATATCAAAGTGCTGGAGATTATGAAGATCTCTGTCAACAGATACCATTTCCGGCCCACCCCTAGCTCCGCTGCCCAAGCGGACGCGTGGCTGAGACAACAACCATTGGTCATCTTGTGGTTTTGGGGTACAGGTGATGTACAGTGGAAAATGTTCAGTATGCTTTCTACCTCTGTGAGACAAACACCATACGCATCGGCTCTGCTACGCTACGCTACCCTTAAGTAAGTTTTAATTACTTTTACTGTGAAAATCCTTCTTATCCACTGCTGGACCTTTTCCTTTATTTGTGGGTTGAGTTTATTATTACTATACATCAATCTCCCTATGCCCACTCCCGCACCACCTGCAGCCCCTCCTCTTCCTGAAGCTACTTCCTCGCTCCTTGCTCCTGCACCTATTGCTGCTGCTGCTGGTGAGCTTGCTCCCACTTCCTTTGCTACTACTACTACTCCTGCTGTTGATGAAGCTTATCCTCCTCCTACTCCTCCTTCTGCTGCTTCCCTATTTATTACTTATTCTTCTTGTATTCTATATTGCTCACCTCCTAATGCTGCTTCCCTATTTATTCCTGTATTCTGTATTGCTCACCGCCTAATGCTGCTGCTGCTTCCCTATTTATTCCTTATTCTTCCTGTATTCTATATGGTTCTCCTAATCCATATCTCATCATTCTTCTTCTTCTTTCCACTCTCAGAAGCGCGTCCACTCCTAATCTCATTCGCCCTCACTCTGTCAAAAAAGTTGGGGGCGGAGCCTAAAATCTTTATGACCTTTTCACCCACTCACCGCCATCTTTAGACTTCATTCTACTTCCACTTCTCCATCTACCAATCTCGTCCTCTCATTTACTACAGAAAATGGGTCTTTTCCTAAATTTCAACAGAAAACGTCAAATTTCGTCTAATAAAAAAAAATTACTACGTTCTAGCGACCTTCTCACAACAATACACACCTCACTTGAACACTACTTACCCCATATTTATCGTACATCGGGCAACACACCCCCGAAAAACACCCTATGTTGCCCCAAACGTTCCCACAACGTTATCACAACTTTCGACGTGTCCGAAACCACTCCATCCCAAAATGTAGGGGACAGGCTAAGTTGTAAAACTCCCTACTGTGGCAGTGGTGATGGTGGCTGTGGCGGGCATTGGCCGCTGGTGGTGGCGGCTAGTGGCGGCAGTGGCAGCTGGTGGCGGCTGGTGGCAGGCGGTGGCAGCTGGTGGCGGCTGGTGGTGGTGGTAGCAGCTGTGGCGGCTGGTGGTGGTGGCAGTGGCAGCTGGTGGCGGGCGGTGGCGGCTAGTGGCGGGCGGTGGTGGCTGGTGCCTGGCGGTGGCAGCTGGTGGTGGAGGGCGGTGGCGGCTGGTTGCGGCTGGTGGTGGCAGTGGTGGCTGATGGCAGCGGCGGGTGGTGGTGGCGGGCGGTGGCGGCTGGTGGCCGCGGTGGCGGCTGGTGGCCCAACCCGTTCTCACACAAGACAGTACATATATGACTAGTGCTTAAAGTCAATATGTGGAATGTGATTTAGTACATATGTGATATATTCCCAGTTAACTTTTTTACCAAGGCTCAAACTCTTCCTCACGTACCAATTTACGTCTCACAGTACTCGTCCATCAACGTAGATAGCTGAATAGTCGTGATTGGTTCAATTATAACGAAAATTGTAGTTTTCAGGTCCCACATGGGTTGTGAAATTCACCTACTATTGTCCATGCTCTTATAATATTACAGATCAGCTACATCCTATTGAAGGCTCGTAGTTTTGTTTTGAGAAATATTAGTTGTTCTTAGTAAATTATAATAAGCACAATAAATTATTACATAGAATAAGTGCTTCACCAATCAATATTATATACCATAGTTTGTGCTTTAGAAATCTTTAAAGAATGTTTTGTAGGAACGCTAACAGAAAACGATGTTATGTTGGAATGTATATAGGGTAAACTACTGCAAACAGGATGGTATGGTGTGGATTATTGGAAACTATAGGATTAGTATAGGGTCCACTACCACCTGTTAGGTGGGTAAGGGGTCCAATAACACCCGCAGGATGAGTATGGGGGTCACATCCACCCACAGGAATGGTATGGGGATCACTTCCACCCACAGGAAGGGTATGGGATCCAATACCATCCACTGGATGTGTATTGCGTCCACTTCCACCGACAGGATGGGTATGGGCTCACAACCACCCACAGGATAGGTATGGGGTCCAATACCACCCACAGGATGAGTATGGGGTCCACTATAACCCACAGGATGGGTATGGGGCTCCAACCACCCACAGAATAAGTATGGGGTACAATAACACCCACTGGATATGTATGGCATCCATTGCCCCCACAGGATGACTATAGGGTACAGTATCGCCCACAGGATTAGTATATAGGGTTCACTGCCGCCCACAGAGTCGGTATGGGGTCCACCGCCACCCACAGGGTCGGTATGGGGTCCACTACCGCCCACAGGGTCGCTATGAAGTCAACTACCGTCCACAGGGTCGGTAGGGGTCCACTACCGCCCACAGGGTCGGCAGGGGGTCCACTGCCACCCACTGGGTCGGTAGGGGGTCCACTGCCGCCCACAGGATCGATAGGGGGTCCACTGCCGCCCACAGGGTCGATATGGGGGGGGTCCACTACCGCCCACAGGATCGATAGGGGGTCCACTGCCGCCCACAGGGTCGGTAGGGGGTCCACTGCCGCCCACACGTTCGGTAGGGGTCCACTGCCGCCCACAGGGTCGGTAGGGGGTCCACTGCCGCCCACAGGATCGATAGGGGGTCCACTGCCGCCCACAGGGTCGATAGGGGGTCCCTTACCGCCCACAGGGTCTCTATGAAGTCAACTACCGCCCATAGTGTTTGTATAGTGTCCACTATCGCCCATAGTGTTATTATGGGGTCCACTACCCCTCATAGGGTCGGTATGGGGGTCCATTACTACCCACAGGGTGTGTCTGGGGTCTATTTTGGCAATACTGCTTTTCCAATCTCATTTGTTGTTCAATGTAAAATATTTGTTGCTCGACTTGCAACAATTTATATATATATATATATATATATATATATATATATATAGTATAGTGCCTTTGCAATAATGTACCAATGTGTGTATTTTCATAACTCGTTTTAAATTGTTGAAAAATAAATAACTACATTGTGAATGCAAGTCAATGTTTACATGCTAAATCAGAGTTGCCAGATTCCGCTTAAAATAGCAAATTGTGCTTATTTTCAAAGCTTGAGAATTTAGCTTTAAAGTAGTTAAAAAACTACGAATTTCGCAATTTGCTATGTACTTTAGTGTACTATTTTAAAATAAGGTTGGTTTTTAAGCTGCAAGTCATATGAATCTCAAAAAAAGTATATTATTAACAATCTTATCTCCATAGTTCACTAGTTTCTGTAAATCAGATCTGGTAACTGTAGGCCAAGTACTGGAAGACTCAAGACACAATGTGTTGAAGCTATTCTCTTTGAAGAAGTCATCTCGACAGGATCTTCCAGCTCCAGCTATAAAACTTCACCAAACATGGATCTACCTAGTACATCAAATGGTAAGGAATTACTAAACTGTACAAAGTTTTATGCTAGAACATTTGTTACAGTCCCCTGTTCTATGTGTACTCCATCACATAGTGACGGAGTATGTGGGAATAATTTTGTTAACACTGTCCATTTGACATGGTGGTGGTGTATGGTGCTGGTGGTGTATGGTGCTGGTGGAGTATGATGCTGATGGTGTATGATGCTGATGGTGTATGATGCTGATGGTGTATGATGCTGATGGTGTATGATGCTGATGGTGTATGATGCTGGTGTATGGTGCTGGTGGTGTATGATGCTGGTGGTGTATGATTCTGGTGGAGTATGATGCTGATGGTGTATGATGCTGATGGTGTATGATGCTGATGGTGTATGATGCTGGTGGTGTATGGTGCTGGTGGTGTATGATGCTGGTGGTGTATGGTGCTGGTGGTGTATGATGCTGGTGGTGTATGGTGCTGGTGGTGTATGGTGCTGGTGGTGTATGGTGTATGATGCTGGTGGTGTATTATGCTGATGGTGTATGATGCTGGTGATGTATGATGCTGATGGTGTATGATGCTGGTGGTGTATGATGCTGGTGGTGTATGATGCTGGTGGTGTATGGTGCTGTTGGTGTATGATGCTGGTGGTGTATGGTGCTGGTGGTGGTGAATCTGACACTGTCATATATATATATATATATATATATATATATATATATATATATATATATATATATATATATATATATATATATATATATATATATATATGAGGGGTACCACCTCTGGTGCAAGTGTAGGGACCCATAGCCTCGGAGAAGAAAATAAAGAGTACTCAGAGAAGACCTTGTGGATCCTCACTGAACACTTTCATATTTTCTTCTACCACCCTTATTCTTTTGGTATGTGTGTATATTTATCTAACTTTATTTGAAAACGTCATTACACAAAAAAAGTTACAATATTGATTATATATATATATATATATATATATATATATATATATATATATATATATATATATATATATATATATATAATTTTTTTTTCTTCCAATAATATAGTATTCGCTTGAAATTAACAGCCTGGTCAATCAGGCTGTTGGATTCAACTCCTCTCAGTTTTGTTATACGAGTTACAGCATGGTTAATCACATCCAAAATTAAAGTTATTTCCAGATGCAGTCCTAAAATTTTTAACATTGCTCTCACTAGTGTTAATGTAGATTATTTCATAATTTAAATAATATATTTAATTACTGTAGTACATTTTAACAACAATTTAACTTATAATTTTTGCAGCATAGGTCATTTGAATATAAGTATTTTATTAGAAACTATTTCCTTCAGGTCTTCAGGGAAAATTCTTGAGGAGATGCACAAACTGCAAACAATGTGTGCATGTCCGAAGCAATGTTTGCAAGTTCTGCCAGTGTGACTTCCGAAACAGTAGAGAATTAATGAAGAAAGAAGAGGAAGCCCGTTTTCTACTTAAAGGCAAGAAGGCTTTAGAACGAAATACAGCAAGCCGGGTTCTACGAAGGATTGAAAATCAGGTATTGAAGTTTGTCTACATCTGTTGTATTCATTTGTATTCTTCTTATGCTGAACTTGCTTGATAAGGTATAGAATCAACATGAATAATGCTGTACAGTACTTACATACTATTTGTTTATTTATTTATATACAAGTTAGCACACTGGGATTATGAGAGTACATAGCATTGATGTTTTTACATTCTTGTAAAGCCACTAGCACACATAGTGTTTTGGGCAGGTCCTTAATCTAACAGATAATTTTAAATAGGCAATTTAAAGCTTAAATGGAAAAAAATTGGCTGGTACATTGTAAGAAAGTATCACAAAGATTACTATGTACATTAAAGTAAAATTTGAGGGTTATCAACATATAAATTGTAGCATAATTTGAGGAATATTTCAAGGTATAATATAGTAAGATATGCATTCAATATAACAATCATGATATAAGGTGATAGCAATGATTACAATGGAAAAGTTGTATGGTTTAGGCACATATATTCTGGCATTGGATTTCATAAGATACAGTGCGAGTTTAATACACTAGTTAGGAAACTATCAAGAAAAAATTTAGGTACTTTTTGGTTTTATTTTTTAAAATGGCAGAAGTTGGACAGTTTTTAAATTTGTTAGCGAGTGAGTTCCATAGACAAGGTCCCTTTATTTGCATAGAGTATTTACACAGAATAACTTTGACTCTGGGGATATCAAAGATATTTATATATATATATATATATATATATATATATATATATATATATATATATATATATATATATATATATATATATATATATATATAATTTCAATTCAACCATCTCTGTCATTGATGTATATGGCAAAAAGTGTGTGGCCCAATACAGCACTATGTCTTAACGTAATGGGTCCAAGGGCCCATAAGGTCTCGACAGCATTAAGGGCCCTTTAGCAAACCAGTGTACTGGGGCCCCTATGACACCCATGACGTCTTTGTATCATTTCAAGTTAGTACATGTACTTCTTAAGATATGGGCACCATACAACTGCTGCATATTCTAGCTTTTGTCTAAAAAAATCATGAACAATTTATTTATTATTTATCCATGAATGCCAGAACTAAACCCTGTGGTACTCCACTCGTGACATTTCTCCAGTCCAATACATTGCCTCTGATTACTGCCCTCATTTTTCTATCAGTTTGAAATTTTTTAATCCATGTTAGAAGCTTACCTGTCACCCCTCCAATATGTTCCAGTTTCCAGAACAAACTCTTATGTGGAATTCTGTTGAATGCCTCTTTTAGGTCCAGATAGATGCAGTCAACCCAACCATATCTTTCCTGTAAAATTTCTGCGGCTCGATCATAGTAACTGATTAAATTTGTTACACAGGATCTTCCATTTCAAAATTTTTTATTTTTTATTTTTATTTTTTTTCCAGCACGCACAAGGAAGCTTGATGCAGATAAACTTACATTAGGATCAGAAGGTGATAGCGATAATGCCTTGGAAAAAAATCCTGACGAGCTACAAGTGCAGCAGGTGCATAAAGTCCAAAAAGTACCGCAGGTGCAAGAAATTCAACAAGTACAAAAAGTTCCGCAGGTGGAACATTTACAAAAAGTTCCGCAGGTGCAACAAGGGCTACCATTAGCAATCATTCAGAAACAGCAAGAAGTACAAGTAGTAAAATTTGAACCACAGGGAACTACACCAGGAAAACAGTGTAGTAACAACGGAATGGGAATTTTAAAATACCTGAGGAAACAGGTAAAAAAGGACAAACAATAGAAATGGTTCCTTACACCTTATTATTTGGTAGTTTATAGGTATTTTACTTATAATACTTTATATTATGTCTACAGTTTATAATTTAGTTTACAGTTAATTTACTTTTCAACTTCCATATCTTACATGAAGGATTTTTACTGTTTTTCATTTTTAAAACCTTATTAGTATCATTTATAGTTTAGTGTCAATTCACTTATAATACAATATATGGAATAATTTACTAAATTCATTTAACTATAATAAATTTAAATAAACATTTTTACCCCAGGATGAGTTTCAGTCACCCTACCCAAAAAATTAATGTTTCTTTATTACTAATCTTGTGAGAGGTAGCTTATTGTGCAGCCCATACTCATTCTGTGAGTGTTAGTTTATTGTGCACCCCATAGTCATCATGTCACCCAAGCCTGCTGCAGCTGCACCTGAGGGGTGGTGTAGGGAACCATTAGTGTACTATTATGATTTGAGAGAGAGAATGCTCTGTGGACAGAGCATCAATATGGCTTAAGGCATTGAGCTTTGCCTCAAGATGAAGCTTGGGCTGATCTCTGATTTGCTTCTTGGGAGTCTTCATTTACGTGCACCCCATACTCAACCACTTTGTAGTAATTAATTGTGCAACCCATACTCATCCTGTTACCAGTAGTTTGTGCAACCCATACTTATCCTGTGATCCCTATCCCTCTACTTCAAGTCCCTCAAGGGGCGCACGAATTCAGTTTGGCATACTGCATCCTGCCTTCCCATCCCTAGCTACTGACCCATCACAATATTTTATTTTATTTTATTTATATATATACAAGTAGGTACATTGGGGTTGTGAGAATACATTGAATAGTACAGTATTTACAATCTTGTAAAGCCACTAGTATGCGCAGCGTTTCAGGCAGGTCCTTAATCTAACAGATAATTTTAAGTAGGTAATTTCTATCAGAATTGATAAATGATAATAAATACATTGTTTACATACATTACAAATACATACATATAAGCTCAAAAGCTTCATTGAAGGTTGTAACAGAACCCATGAGCACCACACCAGAAATAAATACAGTTTTGATATTCCAAGAGTACGACTTAATCAAAATAGAAATGCTCTACAAAACAAGGGACCCAGAATGTGGAATGATCTTCCCAACCATGTTAAAGACTGTACCTCTCTCAACCAGTTTAAGATAAAAACTAAACACTACCTAATAAATTCACTAACCTACCTTACCCCTCTATTGTCAACCCATGTCTGTTATTTTTTTTTTTTTTTTTAATCAACACTGTTTGTCAACCTATTGTATTTGTGCTGCTTTTTCAGTCATGTTCCCTCTTTTTTTTATCTTTATTTGTATTTGTTCTCAACACATTTTATTCTTTATGCTCAATTAGTATTAAGTTCTAGATATTAATGTTTTTCCTGCCCGAAACGCGTTGCGTAATAGTGGCTTTAGGCATTGTATGTACTAGCTCTATCTATATATCGATCCATTAATGTAACATTACTTGTATGTATGTACCTTACCTGAATAAACATATGCCCACATTTTCTGTCCTCTGTCCCAGATCCCTTTCCCCCTCTCTGTCCCCCTCTCTGTCCCCCTGTCCCCCCTTTCCATCTCTCTGTCCCCCTGTCCCTCTCTATCCCATTGTCCCTGTCTCTGTCCCCCCTGTCTCTCTCTGTCCCCCTGTTCTTCTCTGTCCTCCTGTTCCTCTCTCTGTCCCCCTGTCACTCTCTGTCCCCCTGTTCCTCTATGTCCCCCTGTCCATCTCTCTGTCCCCTGTACCTCTCTGTCCCCCTGCCCACTCTTTCTGTCCGCTGTCCATCATCTGTCCCTCTCCCTTTCCTCCAGTCCCCCTATCCATCTCTGTCCCCTTGTCCCTGTCTCTCCTCTGTCCCCTCTCTCTTGGTCTCCTGCCCCCCTCTCCTCCCTCTGTCCCCCGGTCCCCCTCTCTGACCCTGTCCCTCTGTCTCTGTCTCTGTCCATGCCCCCCTCTCTGTCCCTGTCTCCCTCCCTGTCCCACTGCTCCCCCTCTGTTCCCCCGTCCCTCCTCTGGCCCTGTCCGTCTGTCCCTGTCCCTCTGTCTCTGCCTCTCCTCGTTTCTGACATTCTCTGTGTCAGCCTATCTCTCTGTCTCTTTCCTCGCTCTATCTCTGTCATTCTCTCACTGACTTTGCATATCCTTATCTATACGTCTCTGTGTCTAACATTCTCTCCCTGACTCTGTCTATATCTATTTCTCTGTCTCGATCTTCATCTCTTTCTCTCTCTCCCTCTCTCTCTCTCCTTACATACATACATACATACATACATACATACATACATACATACATACATACATACATACATTTATTTAACACATGTGGTACACGCACAAGGGGACACAGGTGGAAGCTGAGTACCCAAATGAGCCACAGAGAGATTATAGAAAGAACTTTTCAGTGTCAGAGTAGTTAATAAATGGAATGCTTTAGGCAGTAATGTGGTGGAGGCTGATTCCATACACAGTTTCAAGTGTATGGAAAGTGTATGTATTCAAGTGGCGGGACCAAAGAGCCAAAGTTCAACCCTTGCAACCACAACTAGGTTAGTACATACATACATACATAAGAAATGCAGTTATGCAATGTATGAATCTATCTATAAGTCCACCAATCTTTGTAAAAATTTCTTGTATGGATGTACCTTACCTAAATAAACATTTATTTATTTATTATTTATATTTAGGATTCATCAACTGCCAAAGATATTCACATGTCAGTATAATTCTGGCGAGAGAGAGGTTTGGGAAAAGCCGTTATACCAACTAGTCAGCAATAAGGGTGATATTTGTGGGGCACAGGCACGCTCGGCCTGGCCCATTAACCCCCAACTGACACTATAACTACTAGCTACTAGGTACATGAACATAATTACATAATTTACGTACATAATTTAAGGTACATAATTACTAGGTACATGAGGACTGGCCATTGTACTATATAGACCTGAAAAAGTGTAACTTAGCGACAACAAGAAAATATTGAATCACAAGACCACCGACGACCATTCCCTTACCCTGCCATAAACACTGAAATTTGTGTTCAGCCACCCTGACCACAGGTCCACCAACTACATTTCCCTCCCTCCAACTCTGCCTCCACTTACATTGTACACACACATATTGTACACACCGCAAGTGTGGACTAGTGTGTAAATCTTACTGATACCACACTTAACCTTTATTCTTTCTCAATGTGTTGTATAAAAGGATCTGATTATACCGTTTCATTTCTAACTCCTTTTCTTGGAAGAATGCCACATATGATCGTACACACACACAAGGTCTGTATAGGGTATAGGCAAGGTCTGACAAGGTATACTAGGTGAGTACTAGTTGAGTACTTACACACAAGATATTCTAGGTGAGTATACACACACACGCAACATATACTAAGTTAGTACACCCAGAAACAAGATATACTAGGTGAATACACACATACAAGGTATACTAGGTGAGTACTAGTTGAGTACTTACACACAAGATATTCTAGGTGAGACTAGGTGAGTATACACACACACACGCAACATATACTAGGTTAGTACACCCAGAAACAAGATATACTAGGTGAATACACACATACAAGGTATACTAGGTGAGTACTAGTTGAGTACTTACACACAAGATATTCTAGGTGAGACTAGGTGAGTATACACACACACGCAACATATACTAAGTTAGTACACCCAGAAACAAGATATACTAGGTGAATACACACATACAAGGTATACTAGGTGAGTACTAGTTGAGTACTTACACACAAGATATTCTAGGTGAGACTAGGTGAGTATACACACACACGCAACATATACTAAGTTAGTACACCCAGAAACAAGATATACTAGGTGAATACACACATACAAGGTATACTAGGTGAGTACTAGTTGAGTACTTACACACAAGATATTCTAGGTGAGACTAGGTGAGTATACACACACACACGCAACATATACTAGGTTAGTACACCCAGAAACAAGATATACTAGGTGAATACCCCAACACCAACCTCCTACAGTACACCTCCCACAGTAACCCCAACACCAACCTCCCACAGGTAACCCCAACACCAACCTCCCACAGTACACCTCCCACAGTTAACCCCAGCACCAACCTCCCACAGTACACCTCCCACAGGTAACCCCAGCACCAACCTCCCACAGTAACCCCAACACCAACCTCCCACAGTACACAACACCAACCTCCCACAGTACACATCCCACAGGTAACCCCAGCACCAACCTCCCACAGTACACATCCCACAGGTAACCCCAGCACCAACCTCCCACAGTACACAACACCAACCTCCCACAGTACACCTCCCACAGTAACCCCAACACCAACCTCCCACAGTACACAACACCAACCTCCCACAGTACACCTCCCACAGTACACCTCCCACAGGTAACCCCAGCACCAACCTCCCACAGTACACCTCCCACAGTACACCTCCCACAGGTAACCCCAGCACCAACCTCCCACAGTACACCTCCTACAGGTAACCCCAACACCAACCTCACACAGTACACCTCCCACAGTAACCCCAGCACCAACCTCCCACAGGTACAAAATGAAGCCATGAGAATTATCTTAGGATGCCCAAGAAATGCTATGATTGAGAAAATCAGGATGGAGTTGAATCTGCAGAATATTGGGGATAGAATTGCAGAGATAAATGTAGCTTCTGCCATTAGATTAATGAGAGGTGGGGGAGCTAATGAATTGGTCCTCTCAGTTCAAAAGGTGGGAAGTACTGAACAATGTATGATGAAGAAAAGAGCATATATGAATACCTTATGTTCTAATGTTATTAAGTATGATGTTATTTCAGAGTGTATTGCTGTGCCCAAGAGAAAATTTACACCACCATGGGAGGATTGTAATGTAGATGTAGTAATTACTCCCTTGCAAAAGAAAAAAAGTATGTATGAAATAGGAGAGCTGAGGGCAACATATGATTGTATAATTAGAAAATTGCCTACAGAAAACACTCTACTACATGTATATTGTGATGGGTCAGTAGCTAGGGATGGGAAGGCAGGATGTATATTGTGATGGGTCAGTAGCTAGGGATGGGAAGGCAGGATGTATATGTTCTTAACATTCTGAAACCTATATTGTTTGCTGATGATACTACACTCATCTACTCCAACCCCAACCCACATACACTAAATACTGTAATGTTGTTAATAATGAACTAAAAAAAGTCCACTTATGGATGTCAACCAACAAACTAACACTTAACATAGAAAAGACCTACTACATCTTATTTGGAAGCAAATCTACAAATGCAATTCAGCTTCAGATGACAATGTAAACATTAGCAATAACAATGATGGAAAGTTTCTTGGTCTATTCTTAGACAAGAGACTCAACTTCAGTACCCACATACAACACATAACTAAGAAAGTCTCTAAAACAGTTGGTATACTCTCCAAAATCAGATATTATGTACCTAACCCTGCTCTCATCTCTCTATATTATACACTAATCTATCCCTATCTCAACTATGGTATCTGTGCATGGGGTTCAACCACTGCAAACCACCTCAAGTCCATCATCACCCAGCAAAAATCTGCTATCAGAATAATATCAAATTCTGCTTTCAGACAACACTCAGCCCCCTTGTTTAACTCCCTAAACATGCTAAACATAATCTCACTCCATAAATTCTCTTGTGTCAACTACATTTACAAAACTCTGTTCTTAAATGCAAATCCTGCTCTGAAACTCTTCCTGGACAGATGTAATAGGACCCATTATCACCACACCAGAAATAAATATCTCTTTGATATCCCCAGAGTTAAACTTGTATAAATAAATAAATAAATAAATAAATATGTTTATTCAGGTAAGGTACATACATACAAGTAATGTTACATTAATGGATCGATATATAGATAGAGCTAGTACATACAATGCCTAAAGCCACTATTACGCAACGCGTTTCGGGCAGGAAAAACATTAATATCTAGAACTTAATACTAATTGAGCATAAAGAATAAAATGTGTTGAGAACAAATACAAATAAAGATAAAAAAAAGAGGGAACATGACTGAAAAAGCAGCACAAATACAATAGGTTGACAAACAGTGTTGATTAAAAAAAAAAAAAAAATAACAGACATGGGTTGACAATAGAGGGGTAAGGTAGGTTAGTGAATTTATTAGGTAGTGTTTAGTTTTTATCTTAAACTGGTTGAGAGAGGTACAGTCTTTAACATGGTTGGGAAGATCATTCCACATTCTGGGTCCCTTGTTTTGTAGAGCATTTCTATTTTGATTAAGTCGTACTCTTGGAATATCAAAACTGTATTTATTTCTGGTGTGGTGCTCATGGGTTCTGTTACAACCTTCAATGAAGCTTTTGAGCTTATATGTATGTATTTGTAATGTATGTAAACAATGTATTTATTATCATTTATCAATTCTGATAGAAATTACCTACTTAAAATTATCTGTTAGATTAAGGACCTGCCTGAAACGCTGCGCATACTAGTGGCTTTACAAGATTGTAAATACTGTACTATTCAATGTATTCTCACAACCCCAATGTACCTACTTGTATATATATAAATAAAATAAAATAAAATATTGTGATGGGTCAGTAGCTAGGGATGGGAAGGCAGGATGCAGTATGCCAAACTGAATTCGTGCGCCCCTTGAGGGACTTGAAGTAGAGGGATAGGGATCACAGGATAAGTATGGGTTGCACAAACTACTGGTAACAGGATGAGTATGGGTTGCACAATTAATTACTACAAAGTGGTTGAGTATGGGGTGCACGTAAATGAAGACTCCCAAGAAGCAAATCAGAGATCAGCCCAAGCTTCATCTTGAGGCAAAGCTCAATGCCTTAAGCCATATTGATGCTCTGTCCACAGAGCATTCTCTCTCTCAAATCATAATAGTACACTAATGGTTCCCTACACCACCCCTCAGGTGCAGCTGCAGCAGGCTTGGGTGACATGATGACTATGGGGTGCACAATAAACTAACACTCACAGAATGAGTATGGGCTGCACAATAAGCTACCTCTCACAAGATTAGTAATAAAGAAACATTAATTTTTTGGGTAGGGTGACTGAAACTCATCCTGGGGTAAAAATGTTTATTTAAATTTATTATAGTTAAATGAATTTAGTAAATTATTCCATATATTGTATTATAAGTGAATTGACACTAAACTATAAATGATACTAATAAGGTTTTAAAAATGAAAAACAGTAAAAATCCTTCATGTAAGATATGGAAGTTGAAAAGTAAATTAACTGTAAACTAAATTATAAACTGTAGACATAATATAAAGTATTATAAGTAAAATACCTATAAACTACCAAATAATAAGGTGTAAGGAACCATTTCTATTGTTTGTCCTTTTTTACCTGTTTCCTCAGGTATTTTAAAATTCCCATTCCGTTGTTACTACACTGTTTTCCTGGTGTAGTTCCCTGTGGTTCAAATTTTACTACTTGTACTTCTTGCTGTTTCTGAATGATTGCTAATGGTAGCCCTTGTTGCACCTGCGGAACTTTTTGTAAATGTTCCACCTGCGGAACTTTTTGTACTTGTTGAATTTCTTGCACCTGCGGTACTTTTTGGACTTTATGCACCTGCTGCACTTGTAGCTCGTCAGGATTTTTTTCCAAGGCATTATCGCTATCACCTTCTGATCCTAATGTAAGTTTATCTGCATCAAGCTTCCTTGTGCGTGCTGGAAAAAAAATAAAAATAAAAAATAAAAAATTTTGAAATGGAAGATCCTGTGTAACAAATTTAATCAGTTACTATGATCGAGCCGCAGAAATTTTACAGGAAAGATATGGTTGGGTTGACTGCATCTATCTGGACCTAAAAGAGGCATTCAACAGAATTCCACATAAGAGTTTGTTCTGGAAACTGGAACATATTGGAGGGGTGACAGGTAAGCTTCTAACATGGATTAAAAAATTTCAAACTGATAGAAAAATGAGGGCAGTAATCAGAGGCAATGTATTGGACTGGAGAAATGTCACGAGTGGAGTACCACAGGGTTTAGTTCTGGCATTCATGGATAAATAATAAATAAATTGTTCATGATTTTTTTAGACAAAAGCTAGAATATGCAGCAGTTGTATGGTGCCCATATCTTAAGAAGTACATGTACTAACTTGAAATGATACAAAGACGTCATGGGTGTCATAGGGGCCCCAGTACACTGGTTTGCTAAAGGGCCCTTAATGCTGTCGAGACCTTATGGGCCCTTGGACCCATTACGTTAAGACATAGTGCTGTATTGGGCCACACACTTTTTGCCATATACATCAATGACAGAGATGGTTGAATTGAAATTATATATATATATATATATATATATATATATATATATATATATATATATATATATATATATATATATATATATATATATATATATATATATATATATATATATATATATATATATATATATATAAATATCTTTGATATCCCCAGAGTCAAAGTTATTCTGTGTAAATACTCTATGCAAATAAAGGGACCTTGTCTATGGAACTCACTCGCTAACAAATTTAAAAACTGTCCAACTTCTGCCATTTTAAAAAATAAAACCAAAAAGTACCTAAATTTTTTCTTGATAGTTTCCTAACTAGTGTATTAAACTCGCACTGTATCTTATGAAATCCAATGCCAGAATATATGTGCCTAAACCATACAACTTTTCCATTGTAATCATTGCTATCACCTTATATCATGATTGTTATATTGAATGCATATCTTACTATATTATACCTTGAAATATTCCTCAAATTATGCTACAATTTATATGTTGATAACCCTCAAATTTTACTTTAATGTACATAGTAATCTTTGTGATACTTTCTTACAATGTACCAGCCAATTTTTTTCCATTTAAGCTTTAAATTGCCTATTTAAAATTATCTGTTAGATTAAGGACCTGCCCAAAACACTATGTGTGCTAGTGGCTTTACAAGAATGTAAAAACATCAATGCTATGTACTCTCATAATCCCAGTGTGCTAACTTGTATATAAATAAATAAACAAATAGTATGTAAGTACTGTACAGCATTATTCATGTTGATTCTATACCTTATCAAGCAAGTTCAGCATAAGAAGAATACAAATGAATACAACAGATGTAGACAAACTTCAATACCTGATTTTCAATCCTTCGTAGAACCCGGCTTGCTGTATTTCGTTCTAAAGCCTTCTTGCCTTTAAGTAGAAAACGGGCTTCCTCTTCTTTCTTCATTAATTCTCTACTGTTTCGGAAGTCACACTGGCAGAACTTGCAAACATTGCTTCGGACATGCACACATTGTTTGCAGTTTGTGCATCTCCTCAAGAATTTTCCCTGAAGACCTGAAGGAAATAGTTTCTAATAAAATACTTATATTCAAATGACCTATGCTGCAAAAATTATAAGTTAAATTGTTGTTAAAATGTACTACAGTAATTAAATATATTATTTAAATTATGAAATAATCTACATTAACACTAGTGAGAGCAATGTTAAAAATTTTAGGACTGCATCTGGAAATAACTTTAATTTTGGATGTGATTAACCATGCTGTAACTCGTATAACAAAACTGAGAGGAGTTGAATCCAACAGCCTGATTGACCAGGCTGTTAATTTCAAGCGAATACTATATTATTGGAAGAAAAAAAAATTATATATATATATATATATATATATATATATATATATATATATATATATATATATATATATATATATATATATATATAATCAATATTGTAACTTTTTTTGTGTAATGACGTTTTCAAATAAAGTTAGATAAATATACACACATACCAAAAGAATAAGGGTGGTAGAAGAAAATATGAAAGTGTTCAGTGAGGATCCACAAGGTCTTCTCTGAGTACTCTTTATTTTCTTCTCCGAGGCTATGGGTCCCTACACTTGCACCAGAGGTGGTACCCCTCATATATATATATATATATATATATATATATATATATATATATATATATATATATATATATATATATATATATATATATATATATATATTTATATATATATATATATGACAGTGTCAGATTCACCACCACCAGCACCATACACCACCAGCATCATACACCAACAGCACCATACACCACCAGCATCATACACCACCAGCATCATACACCACCAGCATCATACACCATCAGCATCATACATCACCAGCATCATACACCATCAGCATAATACACCACCAGCATCATACACCATACACCACCAGCACCATACACCACCAGCACCATACACCACCAGCATCATACACCACCAGCACCATACACCACCAGCATCATACACCACCAGCACCATACACCACCAGCATCATACACCATCAGCATCATACACCATCAGCATCATACACCATCAGCATCATACTCCACCAGAATCATACACCACCAGCATCATACACCACCAGCACCATACACCAGCATCATACACCATCAGCATCATACACCATCAGCATCATACACCATCAGCATCATACACCATCAGCATCATACTCCACCAGCACCATACACCACCAGCACCATACACCACCACCATGTCAAATGGACAGTGTTAACAAAATTATTCCCACATACTCCGTCACTATGTGATGGAGTACACATAGAACAGGGGACTGTAACAAATGTTCTAGCATAAAACTTTGTACAGTTTAGTAATTCCTTACCATTTGATGTACTTGATAGTATTTGATAGGGGTATTTGATAGGGGCCCAGAATGTGGAATGACCTTCCCAACCATGTTAAAGACTGTACCTCTCTCAACCAGTTTAAGATAAAAACTAAACACTACCTAATAAATTCCCTGTAATCTACCTCACTCCTCTATTGTCAACCCATGTCTGTTATTTTCTTTTTTTTTCTTTTTTTTTTAATCAACACTGTTTGTCAACCTATTGTATTTGTGCTGCTTTTTCAGTCATGTTCCCCCTTTTTTTTTATCTTTATTTGTATTTGTTCTCAACATCTTTTATTCTTTATGCTCAATTAGTATTAAGTTCTAGATATTAATGTTTTTCTTGCCCGAAACGCATTGCGTAATAGTGGCTTTAGGCATTGTATGTACTAGCTCTATCTATATATCAATCCATTAATGTAACATCACTTGTATGTATATACCTTACCTGAATAAACATCTGAATCTGAATCTGAATCTACTAGGTAGATCCATGTTTGGTGAAGTTTTATAGCTGGAGCTGGAAGATCCTGTCGAGATGACTTCTTCAAAGAGAATAGCTTCAACACATTGTGTCTTGAGTCTTCCAGTACTTGGCCTACAGTTACCAGATCTGATTTACAGAAACTAGTGAACTATGGAGATAAGATTGTTAATAATATACTTTTTTTGAGATTCATATGACTTGCAGCTTAAAAACCAACCTTATTTTAAAATAGTACACTAAAGTACATAGCAAATTGCGAAATTCGTAGTTTTTTAACTACTTTAAAGCTAAATTCTCAAGCTTTGAAAATAAGCACAATTTGCTATTTTAAGCGGAATCTGGCAACTCTGATTTAGCATGTAAACATTGACTTGCATTCACAATGTAGTTATTTATTTTTCAACAATTTAAAACGAGTTATGAAAATACACACATTGGTACATTATTGCAAAGGCACTATACTATATATATATATATATATATATATATATATAAATTGTTGCAAGTCGAGCAACAAATATTTTACATTGAACAACAAATGAGATTGGAAAAGCAGTATTGCCAAAATAGACCCCAGACACACCCTGTGGGTAGTAATGGACCCCCATACCGACCCTATGAGGGGTAGTGGACCCCATAATAACACTATGGGCGATAGTGGACACTATACAAACACTATGGGCGGTAGTTGACTTCATAGAGACCCTGTGGGCGGTAAGGGACCCCCTATCGACCCTGTGGGCGGCAGTGGACCCCCTATCGATCCTGTGGGCGGCAGTGGACCCCCTACCGACCCTGTGGGCGGCAGTGGACCCCTACCGAACGTGTGGGCGGCAGTGGACCCCCTACCGACCCTGTGGGCGGCAGTGGACCCCCTATCGATCCTGTGGGCGGTAGTGGACCCCCCCCATATCGACCCTGTGGGCGGCAGTGGACCCCCTATCGATCCTGTGGGCGGCAGTGGACCCCCTACCGACCCAGTGGGTGGCAGTGGACCCCCTGCCGACCCTGTGGGCGGTAGTGGACCCCTACCGACCCTGTGGACGGTAGTTGATTTCATAGCGACCCTGTGGGCGGTAGTGGACCCCATACCGACCCTGTGGGTGGCGGTGGACCCCATACCGACTCTGTGGGCGGCAGTGAACCCTATATACTAATCCTGTGGGCGATACTGTACCCTATAGTCATCCTGTGGGGGCAATGGATGCCATACATATCCAGTGGGTGTTATTGTACCCCATACTTATTCTGTGGGTGGTTGGAGCCCCATACCCATCCTGTGGGTTATAGTGGACCCCATACTCATCCTGTGGGTGGTATTGGACCCCATACCTATCCTGTGGGTGGTTGTGAGCCCATACCCATCCTGTCGGTGGTAGTGGACGCAATACACATCCAGTGGATGGTATTGGATCCCATACCCTTCCTGTGGGTGGAAGTGATCCCCATACCATTCCTGTGGGTGGATGTGACCCCCATACTCATCCTGCGGGTGTTATTGGACCCCTTACCCACCTAACAGGTTGTAGTGGACCCTATACTAATCCTATAGTTTCCAATAATCCACACCATACCATCCTGTTTGCAGTAGTTTACCCTATATACATTCCAACATAACATCGTTTTCTGTTAGCGTTCCTACAAAACATTCTTTAAAGATTTCTAAAGCACAAACTATGGTATATAATATTGATTGGTGAAGCACTTATTCTATGTAATAATTTATTGTGCTTATTATAATTTACTAAGAACAACTAATATTTCTCAAAACAAAACTACGAGCCTTCAATAGGATGTAGCTGATCTGTAATATTATAAGAGCATGGACAATAGTAGGTGAATTTCACAACCCATGTGGGACCTGAAAACTACAATTTTCGTTATAATTGAACCAATCACGACTATTCAGCTATCTACGTTGATGGACGAGTACTGTGAGACGTAAATTGGTACGTGAGGAAGAGTTTGAGCCTTGGTAAAAAAGTTAACTGGGAATATATCACATATGTACTAAATCACATTCCACATATTGACTTTAAGCACTAGTCATATATGTACTGTCTTGTGTGAGAACGGGTTGGGTGGCCGCGGTGGCGGGTGTTGTAATCCACAAGTTATTCCATTCTGTATTAGGGAATTATTAGCTAGAGGATCATTACTACAACACTTAACGAATGATGATTGGAAGTACATGTTAAGTAGACAGACTATGGATCACATATCTAAGAAAGGTCAATGGATTAAGACCGAAGCTGTTTAGCCAAATTAATAATTCCTGGAAAGAGGAATTATTCTTTGTCAGGCTTCTAGGAAAAAGATTACCGCTCTAGGGATAAGGTTAATCGGATTATACCTTCCTTGAGAGGCGGGGTGAAATGGTTGAGGGAGATGGCTGACTGGAGTCAGTCTTGTTGTGGGAGTTGAACTGGCAAGTCCTCCGAGGTCTCCATTTGTGGCAGCAGCGAAGTGTAGCAGACAGCTATGCGAGAGCCTGTTGTGATCTTAGTGACCAAGTTAAGTCTGCAGTATGTGAGTATTGAATGTAAGACTAACCGGGTGTGGAGCGTTGTGGTAATCATTCTGTATTAGGGAATTAGGCGGAAGTTACGAGTGCAAGTGGTGACCGCGGAGGTCAAGTGGTCTATGGGTATTGGAAGTGTATTTACCTAATAGAGTATGTTAATATGTTATTATTTGTCAGAGTCTATTCTTTGTAATTAAATGACAAAACCCGACGAACTTTAAAGACCTTACATCTGTCCCCTCATAGTGTTCCTGGTTTGGTTGGTGAGGGAATGTTAGGGAATTGGTAGACGACATATTTGGTGGCAGCGCAAAAAGGTTTTGGAGCACTGTGCGAGACGAAGGAAGTGTGGCTCTGGTTTAGTTGGTGAGGGAATGTTCGGGAAATGGTAGACGTCGGGTTGTGGTGAGAATGGGGGTTACTAGATGGAGGAAAGAAGGGTCAGGTGAGACCACGGCAGAGGAGTTAGTTAATTAAAGGGACTAGGCTATTGTGGGGCACATGTGGGGTTTATTTCTTTCTTTCCAGATTCCCGCAACGAGAGACGGCTAAGAGGCAAGTCTGGACCACTGAAGCATCGGGATCCAAAACAAGTGCAGTGTTCGTAGTGCAGATTATACAGTGTTCGTAGTGCGGATTATACAGCGTGGCGAGGTAAACTAGCGCGGGTGAATGTGGGCCAGCATGGGCCATGTGCGGCCATGTGCAGGCCAAGCGATGCGTGGGTCAAGCGAGCCGCACCTTGGAGCTTGTTTTATATCGTTGGTAAGGCGGAAATAGTGAGAAACCGTTGCTAAGGTGAAATTAAGCGTGAAAACTACGTAATTTAAAGTTAATTAAATTTCATGTAACGTGTAAATCGAATATTTTAAGGATAATGAAATATTACCTAAAGTACTGTGCGAGTTCCGGCGTTGTCAGGTGTAGATACAGAAAATAGGCGCAGTGAATTATGGACGCCTTGGCATAGCGAGCGACGCATAATTTGACGTCTGGGGTTCGATGTCTCGTGTACCCTGGAGAGGTCCATGGAGATTTTTTTGTGGGTGCAGGTAGCATTATGGAGAATGTTACCGTGGGACACGGGGAGCGTGTCCCGTTGGTGGGGGTGTGTGGCGCCGGGAGTAGTGCATGGTTGTGTATTGGCGTTTGGACGCGGGGAGTAGTGCATGGTTGTGTATTGGCGTTTGTACGCCGAGTGTAGTGCATGGTTGTGTATTGGCGTTTGTACGCCGAGTGTAGTGCATGGTTGTGTATTGGCGTTTGTACGCCGGGGTGTGTAGTGTAATGCACGTGTAGTGGCTTATTAAACGCCAGCGTAATGCATAGTATTTACTGTAGTGAAATGTGCATGTTTTGACTGTTGATATCATTGATGTAGTACAGTGCATGACATTGTTGGCATTGTAGCGCCAAGGTGTAGCATAACTGGTTGTTGTAACACCGGATGTATTGTAGACATTAGCGTTGAAGTATGTTAACCTTAACGCAGGTGGTAGAGTGTGGCGGGTGGCCACTACACAAGAAATTATGCCTGACGAGTGTTGGTCAGGTAATTAACGGATTACGAGAGAAAAGGGAGTGTGTGTGGCGTCTGGTTACTTATTGGTGGTGACGTCTCGTGGTGTTTTGATGCGCTCTGGCACAAGGCATATGCCTGTGGTGGTAATGGTGGTGGGGGACGCCGTGTGTGTTGTGTGTGTGTTATGTTGATGGTGTTGAAGACGCCGTGTGTTGTGTTGGGGACGCCGTGTGTTGTGTTGAGGGCGTTGGGGACGCCGTGTGTTGTGTTGAGGGCGTTGGGGACGCCGTGTGTTGTGTTGATGGCGTTGGGGACGACGTGTGTTGTGTTGATGGCGTTGGGGACGCCGGATGTTGTGTTGATGGCGGTGGGGTACGCCGGATGTTGTGTTGATGGCGTTGGGAACGCAATTGGGTGGTGTAGTGTAGTGGCGTTTGGACGCCTGGTATGGAGTGTGGTGTTGTGGAGTATATGGTGGCACAGGGGCGCCAGGAAGTGGTCGGTAAGGTGAGTATTGGCGTAGCAAGGTCGGTGCGCTAGGACGCAGGAAGTGGTTGTGGGGATGTGTGGCGTTATAATGAGGTCATCAGTGGTTGGGATGACCAGAGGTGATGGTGTGTCGGAGAGGGTAAGTCTTATGAATAAGATGAAATGTAGATAATTGCCGAGTTGGTGACTGCAGTAGGAGAGCCAAGTCGATACATCTAGCAAGACTCATAAAAGACTAATAAATATTTCATTTTTTTCATTAAAATTTTCATTAATTAAGTCGGAGTGGATAAGTCTTACGGATAAGATTACAATGTAGAATTTCAAAATTTCAGGTGTTGGTGGTTGCAGTGGGCGAGCCAAGTACTGTAGATATACTAATTTCTCATTAATTAAGTTATTACAGGAATCTCGCTAGAGGCGAGCCAGTGGCAGTATGATGTTTTAGTGACATAAGTTGGAAATTATGTTAATGAGGTATTTATTGTGATAATATATGTGTATGTATATATTGTATATTACCTCATCGGCACCATTACTGAGTGTTAGGCTTGAGAAGGTCCCCCGGGATCATGTCACAGAGCTTCAGGTAGAGAAGAAGGGAAGCCATGAGGCTACACTCAATAATTCCAGAAAAAAGGGGGGAGAAAGTGAAGCCAACGTGACGTTATAGGCGAAATTCGCCCCCTGACATCAAAGCAGGGCAACCCGTTCTCGCAAATTTAATAAGTCAATATTGACTTATTAAATATGTGCATAGGTGACATACTAAACATAATAGTTTTCCTTGAAAAGCTTCATAGAAAACACCGACCTCACCTAACCTACTTAGTATGTTAAAATAAGCATCTTATAGCTTCGTAATTACAATTGTTACTTAACCTATTATAGGTATAGGTTAGGTAATAATTGTAATTACGAAGAATAAGATGATTATCTTAACATACTAAGTAGGTTAGGTAAGGTCGGTGTTTTCTATGAAGCTTTTCAAGGGAAACTATTATGTTAAGTATGTCACCTATGCACATATTTAATAAGTCAATATTGACTTATTAAATATGCGAGAACGGGTTGAAGCAGGGATAAGGGCCAGCTGCAATGGCTTGGCAACTGCGCTCAGGCTATATACGGGAAGAGAGTACGGAGCCGAGGGGGTGTCATGTAATGATGGGATCGAGCCAGGGGGCTCCGAGGGAATATTTTGCAGGAACAGCGGTCGGGAAGGTGTGAATACGGGTGGACACACTCTGGGCAGATGGGCCTAGAGTAGTGTGCTACAGCTGTGGTGAGCACAGCAAGGAAGGATGACCAGAGAGCTGTGAGGTATCTACAGCGTTCTGGGATTGGTGCCCTGGAACGAGATGTCAGCACAGACCCGAGGGAACATGACCCTGGGGTAGGAATCTCCGTTGCTCTGGAGGCCAGGATCACGTTAGCTCAGAACAACGATGGGACATTGACAACATTCACCAGGCTGGACAGCCTGGGTTTTGTCTGGGTCATGGAGGATCTATGACCTAGCAACCATGGGACACGAAGACAAGAGAAGTGATGCTGCCAATTGTGGAGGAGGCCAGTGAAACATTGTGTGATCATTGTAAGCCCTTATGTCAACAGTACAGGGCAAGATGTTAAATTGTTAGTAACTTATTACTAAGGATGAAGAACCTTAGATATATATGTGTTGTGTATATATTAATGACTAGTGTCATTTCTGTTTAAGTGCCAGCATTCTGGTCCATGTAATTTTATGGTTATGTTTGTATGTAATTATATGTCAGCAGTTTAGGTATATGTGCATTGTTGGAGATGGGAAAAATTATTACAGACTATTTTACCTGTGCTATGATGTGAATATAATGTATATGTTGGAGAAGTGTTGTGAGTTATGTCGGGGAAAATTTTAATTTAATGGAACCATTGCACTAATGGAACCATTGCAATGATGCATATGGGGACATATGCGTGTTTAAGGAGGGGATTGGTGTTGTAATCCACAAGTTAGTAGGAATTATTAGGTAGAGGATCATTACTACAACACTTAACGAATGATGATTGGAAGTACATGTTAAGTAGACAGACTATGGATCACATATCTAAGAAAGGTCAGTGGATTAAGACCGAAGCTGTTTAGCCAAATTAATAATTCCTGGAAAGAGGAATTATTCTTCGTCAGGCTTCTAGGAACAAGATTACCGCTCTAGGGATAAAGTTAATCGGATTATACCTTCCTTGAGAGGCGGGGTGAAATGGTTGAGGGAGATGGCTGACTGGAGTCAGTCTTGTTGTGGGAGTTGAACTGGCAAGTCCTCCGAGGTCTCCGTTTGTGGCAGCAGCAAAGTGTAGCAGACAGCTATGCGAGAGCCTGTTGTGATCTTAGTGACCAAGTTAAGTCTGCAGTATGTGAGTATTGAATGTATGACTAACCGGGTGTGGAGCGTTGTAGCAATCATTCAGTATTAGGGAATTAGGCGGAAGTTACGAGTGCAAGTGGTGACCGCGGAGGTCAAGTGGTCTATGGGTATTGGAAGTGTATTTACCTAATAGAGTATGTTAATATGTTATTATTTGTCAGAGTCTATTCTTTGTAATTAAATGACAAAACCCGACGGCCTTTAAATACCTTCCATATGTTCACTCATTGTGTTCCAGTACAAACCTAGTGGTACGCCTCAAGGGTCTGGTGTGTGTAAGAGTACACGGTGGTAGTAACGGTTGCTGAGGCAACGTGTTATGTGTTGTGTAATCGCTGTGTTCGGAATGAACAGGGGTTAGCGTCGCGACACGGGCGGCAGCAGCTGGTGGTGGCGGTGGCGGCTGGTTGCGCCAGGTGGGACACACCCTTCACCACTGAAGGTCTGAGCACAACTAACCATGTGTGTCTCTCTCTCACCGCCAGCCTAATGTTGCCATCTCGCCATCTCAAAACGTTTCCTTCAAAGATTGTATATTATCTTTGAACAACAAGTTTGATTATCAAGGAAATAATGCATATATTATTGTTACATTAATACTGTGCAATATCTTATTACATTCCTGCTAAATAGTTATAAGTTAAAACAGGACAAAAAATTCAACATATATATAAAATCCAACATTAGAGATCACAAGGGCAAGGCCTAGCTGTGACCACACACATCCTGCCTCCCTGGCCTGCTGCTACCCTGTCACACCTCTCAGCTTAGGCTGACTCTCATAGTCACTCTTACTCTATACTCACTCTGACTCTCACTCTTACTCTTACTCTCAATCACTCTTACTCTCACTCACTCTCAATCACTCTTACTCTCAGTCACTCGATCTTACTCACTCTCACTCACTCATACCCACTCTCAATCACTCTTACTCTCACTCACTCTTACCCACTCTCATACTCACTCTTACTCTTACTCTCAATCACTCTTACTCTCATACTCGCTCTTACTCTTATACTTGCTCTTACTCACTCTTACTCTCAAATCACTCTTACTCTCACTCTCAATCACTCTTACTCTCATACTCACTCCTACTCTCACTCTCAATCTCTCTTACTCTCATACTAACTCTTACTCTCACTCTCTCTTACTCACTCTCAGTCACTCTTATTCACTCTCAGTCACTCTTACTCATACCCACTCTCAATCATTCTTACTCTTACTCACTCTCACTCACTCATACCCACTCTCATGCTCACTCTTTCTCTTATACTCACTCTCAATCACTCTTACTCTCACTCACTCTTACTCTGTCAGTCACTCTTACACACTCTCAGTCACTCTTACTCACTCTCACTCTTACTCACTCAGACACTCTTACTCTCAGTCACTCTGTCACTCTTACTCACTCTCAATCACTCTTGCTCTCTCTCTCACTCACTCTTACTCACTCTCAGTCACTCTTATACTCTCTGTGTCTCTGTAAACCTGTATGTCAAGAATATATGTTTTTAGTTATATCCTTTGGTTTTAAGGATGTCAGAAATACGTATTTATGTCAAAAGTTACAGTATTACCTTTGTGGCACCATTTAAAAACGTCCACAAACGTGCTGTGTTTGCTGGGATTGTGTCCAAACAGTACAGTGGCCACCATACACTGCATGAGAAATCACACAGCAGAGAGCAGAAGACGCCACGCTTACGACGTCATCTCCCTCACCAAAATAGTTCCTCTCAACATTCTCCTGTTGCTGTTTTTACACTATATACACACACTGTATAAACCCATGTACATATGAGTTTCCCATTGCAAACCACGAAGCTAGTATAGTGAGCAAAACAAGAGTGGCTGCTACACACACACACACAAACACACAGTCAGGCTACCTCAATTCTCTCCCTCCCTCACCAAAATTCCTCTTTCCACAATACTACGCACCATGCTAATTATAACCACAATCTGGCTATTATCACAATCCTGGTCACTAATTCCTGTAAATGAATAATTGACCACACGTTTGTTTTGAAAAGGAACTTAAGAAGTCATTTGAAGATTCCTAGATGGACGAAATAATGCTGTGGTGCTGTGGCTAGCGCTGTGAACATCGTGAACAGCATTGAATCACTTATATTTGAACATTATACCCCAGTCATTATCACACTCAGGCACTTCTATAATACTATCATGGCTAAATAATACAAATTATATATATATATTTTGACATTATTAGGCGACGCTGTTGTCACACGCTGAACAGCAGTGCTGTGCACTCATGCTGCGAGCTCCAGCTTTGGTTGCTCACTCACTACTGAGGCTCCCACACCCGGGAATGAGGACCACGATTTTTTTTAAAGATGGCGTCTGTTTACAAGAGCCCTGAGGAAGCTGATGTTAACCCCATGTAGTCGCGGGAGTTTTGAATGGAACGTGAAAAATAAAAATTACCCGGAGGCACGTGGTGCAAACCAGACGTGGGCCTGCAGGTGCGTTGCGCAGTTTAAGGGTTAATCTAACAGATAATTTTAAGTAGGTAAATTCTAGCAGAATTAATAAAATGATAACAAATACATTGCAAGAAAAAAATGAGATGAGAGAGATTAGTAAGTATATTAAAGCACATTGGTATACTAAAGCTCTGATTGATTACACTGACAGCTTGATTGGTAATTTAAACAAGATTAATAGGCACCATAAAGCAGATTGATAGCACATATAAGAAGACAGCAATGATCACAATGGTAAAGATGTTTGGATTGGGTACATAAAGATTGGGAGATTATGGAGCAATAGATACAGTGCAATTTTAAACCAACAAGGTAAAAACTATGAAGATGAAATTCGGTACTTTTTAGTTTTATTTTTGAATGACGCAAAAGTTGGACAGCTTTTCAATTCATTAGGGAGTGAGTTCCATAGCCTGAGTTCCTTTATTTGCATAGAGTGTTTACACAGATTAAGTTTGACTCTGGGGATAACAAAGAGATATTTATTTCTGGTGTGGTGATAACGGGTCCTGTTACATCTGTCCAGGGAGAGTTTCAGAGCAGGATTTGCATTTAAGAACAGGGTTTTGTAAATGTAGTTGATACAAGAGAATTTGTGGAGTGAGATTATGTTTAACATGTTTAGGGAGTTAAACAAGGGGGCTGAGTACTGTCTGAAAGCAGAATTTGTTATTATTGTGATAGGCAACATAATAAGCAGTCTGGAGTCCCCTACCTTATCCCCTGCTAGATCATTACCTAATATTACATCAACATTAGGGAAGGGTAGGTAAGAAGTGACTCCGACTGTACAAACACCCTTGTGGAAATCAGATTCCAGGGTAACCTTATGGAGGGATACTGCTCGAGTATTACTAGTGACACCCTCGACTAGTACTACCTCTCCAGTGTCGAGTGTTGGCACCTTGCAACGCACTCTACAAGATTAAAGTCTGGATGGCACTGGTGTCTCGGAAGATCACCACAGTCCTTCCAGGAAAAACCCTCAGACAACAGTCTCCCCTTCGACAAGAATGGAGTAAGCAGGTCCAATCACTGTGGGTTGGAGGTCTTACTCCCTAACCCTTCAGAAGGCCTCAAGCCCTGTGTCACAACAAGAGCATTGGGTCTTTTTTCTGGGTGCAGTTGCCAACAACGGCTAGTAACGTGGTTTGCACGTTTACAGTGACCACAGACTCGTCGGGGAGAAGAGACATTACTAACAGGATTTCCCTTTGGTTCACCCTTGGGTGCCGTGGGGTTAGACAATTTAACAGGGTTAGTTTTGTCTGAAACAGAAGGTGCATTAGTTAAAGGGTTAGAATGGGCTGGTCTGGACTGGATGTGGGTATAAGTTTTGTTACTATGTGGGCTATAATTATTTTTATTGGGCCTTTTGCCCACCAACTGTTAGTTTTCTGCCATCTTGGCCAAATCCATAATATTAGTATCTACCCCCGTCCTCTCTCTAAGGTACCGTGCTACATTCTGTGGCATATTATCTATAAAGTTTTCCGTTAAAACTACATATTTGAGTGCCTCGTATGTTTCGGCTTTAGCTAAGCGAATCCATTTTTCGAACAGTCTGATTTGATCATTTGCAAATTCAGTGAGAGGTTGGTTGTGAGTAGGCCTAAGGTTGCGATAAGCTTGGTGGATGAGCTTCAGGCGAAATTTCATATGCCTTCAAAATTCGTTCCTTGACTTTACTATACTGAAAACACTCGTAATCAGGCACGTTTATAAAAATATCTTGGGCTTTCACTCTAAGTCTTCCTTGTAGGATTTTCACCCACTCTTCCTCTGGCCAGTTCATGGACATGGCCAGTCTCTGAAAATGGTTGAAAAACCTTTCAGGGTCTGACTCTGAAAATTCAGGCAAGTTTGGTGGTGGTGGTCCTTACAAAGTTGTCTAGGGAGTATGAGGAGTAAGGGAAACAGCCTAGTACACGAGTCACAAATTTATACGTACAAGTCACAGGATTACATTTAACAAGGCGTTCTCCTTACAACATAAGATCACTATGTATCATAACTCAAGTGGCTCTGACCACCCCACGGCTCACTGTCCTATTCCTTGTGTCATGCACCCAGCCACAAACCCCTATCATCCAACGACACATATATTTTTGCCTCTAGGAAACCTGGACTCTTATAAAACCTCTCCAACTTCTGCAATATTACTCTACCCAATCTTGCAACCCTGGATATAGACAAGGATAGGCTTATCTGACTGAACGGCCAGAGAAAACCCCTCAAATAGCAGGAACGGTCGGCAGCGATACACCTCCCCCTTCAGTCAAGATGGCGTCCACCTCTCTTGCCTCATCGCCCTTAATACTCTACTCTTTACATATGCTATCAAACACATTAATGATTTTATTTACTATATTCCCCCATGCATACATTTTTATAGAGTTCATTTTTCCCTTACATAGTAAAGCTATTCAAGTTCACATTATTTCTGATGATCTCCAGCTGAGAAGGCGCTACTTTACTGGGCTGAGTAATAATGATGACTCGCGGCCTCTCTGATCTCAGCTGGGGATTTATATTAATATGCACTCTCCTTGTGTCCACCAACATTTTACAAGCGAAACCAACCTCCACAGGAGGTAAGGTTCGTAACACCCCTCCTAAGCCATAGAGAAAAAAAGGGAAATTCTTAAAGGAATTTCACTTTTTTTCACATAAAATTAACACCTCAAACAGATTTCATAGTAATTGTAAAGAAACAGTAAATGATATATAATAAACACTAGATACACAATAATATATACATCTCTGTGCAATAGTACAACCCTAAGTCACCCCAGGTTTTGGCAATCTAGAAAGTGCATCTGCTACTACATTTAATTTTCCTGGAATATGCTTGATGACCAAATTGTACTCTGGCAGCAATAAAGACCACCTTAATATTCTCTGGTTGGAATTCTTCATGCTATCAATAAATGTTAAGGGGTTGTGGTCAGTAAACACTTCAACAGTATTGGCTGATAAATAAATGTCAAATTTTTTAACAGCTAGTAATAATGATAAAGCCTCCTTCTCCACTGTGGAGTAATTCTGTTGACATTTAGTAAATTGTTTAGAATAGTAATGTATTGGATGATTAATACCCTCATCATCTTCTTGCATTAGCACAGAACCAGCACCCCAGTCCGAAACATCTATATATAGTTTGAATGGCTTAGAGTAGTCAGGAGTAGCTAACACTGGACCAGATGACAACATTCCTTTTAGTTTAGTAAATGCATCCTGACATACCTGAGACCATCTAAACTTTACATTTTTACATAGCAAGTTTGTCAAAGGAGCTGCAAAATTTTTACAGAACTTCCTATAATAAGCACACATTCCTAGATATCTTTGTACCTCCTTCTTGCTAGTCAACACTGGATACTCTAATATATCATTTACTTTATTTTTGAGTGGTAACACCTTCCCATTTCCCACTTCATATCCTAAGTAAAATACTAGCTCTAGTAAAAGTACATTTATGTAAGTTTACAGTTAAATTAGCCTCCCTTAAGCGTTTTAATAGTTTAGCCAAACCTTTCATATGGTCCTCCCAATTATTGTGAAAAATTACAATATCATCCAAGTAAGCTCTACATTGTGGTATGTCTTTAACACTAAGTTCATAAGACGTTGGAAAGTTGCTGGGGCATTTTTCAGCCCAAAAGGCATTACAGTGAATTCATACAACCCATCTGCAGTTATAAATGCACTCATCTCCCGAGCTCTTGGTGTTAAAGGAATTTACTCACCTAGTTGTACTCACCTAGTTGTGCTTGCGGGGGTTGAGCTCTGGCTCTTTGGTCCCGCCTCTCAACCGTCAATCAACAGGTGTACAGGTTCCTGAGCCTATTGGGCTCTATCATATCAACACTTGAAACTGTGTATGGAGTCAGCCTCCACCACATTGCTTCCTAATGCATTCCATTTGTCAACCACTCTGACACTAAAAAATTTGCCAGCACCCTTTTGACAAATCTAGTTTGGTTACAAACTTGGCTTTACCAACACTGTCAAAGAATTACTCATTATTGCAATCTAAGATAATTAGACGAGCCAAAACTAAATACTACGAAGATAAATTTACCCAAATAAAGAGCAACATTAAACAAACTTGGAGCACAATTTCACAAATATTGGGATCAAAGAAGTCTTTAAATAACAAACCAACACTCTTGTCCAATAACGATGGTCAGCTTTCAGCCTCTGATTCTGCTATTGAGTTCAATAGGTTCTTCTCTTCCATTGGTTCATCCCTTGCAAATGATATTCCATCTTCCAGTACTGACATTAAGGACTATCTTACAGGTAACTATCCACAGTTTCTGTACCTAAAGCCTATTAATTCCACTAACGTCAATGAGTTAATCCTTTCCCTTAAAACCAAGTCTGGTGCCCTTGAGGAGATACCAACTTTAATTTACAAAAAAGCCTCCAGATCTTTAGCCCCTGCTATTGCTTTGCTCTTCAACAAGTCACTTGAACTCCAAACCTTTCCAGATATTCTAAAAAAGCGAGAGTAACGCCTGTCCACAAATGTGGTGATCTCACAGATGTTAACAACTACAGACCTATATCAATCCTGCCAAACGTATCAAAAATTTTTGAAAAATTAATCTATAAGCAGCTTTACTCATATCTAGCCACACACAATATACTTAGCCCTTGCCAATATGGCTTCAGACCCAAAAAA
Source organism: Procambarus clarkii (assembly GCF_040958095.1). Lineage (NCBI taxonomy): Eukaryota > Metazoa > Arthropoda > Malacostraca > Decapoda > Cambaridae > Procambarus > Procambarus clarkii. The sequence continues at coordinate 49,234,400 of NC_091155.1, forward strand.
AGCACTAACGATGCACTTATTAGTATGCTTAACTCGATTCATACAGCTCTTGATAAAAATGAGTTCCCTGTTGGGTTATTTGTGGACCTGCGTAAAGCTTTTGACACTGTCAACCACCAAAACCTTCTTCTTAAATTACATCATTATGGAGTCAGAGGACACTCCCTGCAATACCTCAAATCCTACCTTACTGACAGGCTCCAATATGTTTCTGTGAATAATACAATTTCTCCCACCCTACCCATCAACATTGGTGTTCCTAAGGGCAGCATACTTGCCCTCTCCTCTTTCTCATCTACATTAATGACCTTCCAAATGCCTCCCAACACCTCAAACCAATTCTATTTGATGACGACACAACCTTCTTTTACTCCAGTCCTGACCCCCTTGCTCTAAATGCCACAGTAAATACTGAGCTAAATAAAGTCCATCTTTGGCTAACTGCCAACAAACTCACCCTTAACATTGACAAAACTTTCTATATTCTGTTTGGGAATAAATCCTCTAATCAAATAAATCTCAAAATAAACAATACCCAAATTTGTAACAAATTAGATGGCAAATTCCTTGGCATTCTCATTGACCACAAGCTGAATTTCCAGGGACACATTCTAAATATATCAAAAAAAGTTTCAAAAACTGTGGGCATTCTTTCTAAGATCAGATATTATGTACCACGCCCTGCCCTGGTGACTCTCTATTACTCCCTTATCTATCCATATCTCAACTATGGTATTTGTGCTTGGGGCTCTACTACCCAAAATCACTCACGTCCTCTAATTACTCAACTCAAAGCTGCTATTAGGACAATATCCAACTCTGGCCCCAGACATCACTCGGTACCCCTACTCAAATCTCTGAATATGTTAGACATTAAGTCACTGCACATTCTCTCATGTGTATTATACTTATATAAAACGCTAAACTATAATGCCAATCCTGATCTTAAAAGCTTCACAGAAGGTTGTAACAGAACCCATGAGCACTACACCAGAAATAAATACAGTTTTGATATTCCTAGAGTACGACTTAATCAAACTAGAAATGCTCTACAAATCAAGGGGCCCAGAAAGTGGAATGACCTTCCCAACCATGTTAAAGACTGTACCTCTCTCAACCAGTTTAAGATAAAAACTAAACACTACCTAATAAATTCCCTGTAACCTACCTTACCCCTCTATTGTCAACCCATGTCTGTTATTTTTTTTTTAATGAACACTGTCAACCTATTGTATTTGTGCTGCTTTTCAGTCATGTTCCCCCTTTTTTTTTTATCTTTATTTGTATTTGTTCTCAACACATTTTATTCTTTATGCTCAATTAGTATTAAGTTCTAGATATTAATGTTTTTCCTGCCCGAAACGCATTGCGTAATAGTGGCTTTAGGCACTGTATGTACTAGCTCTATCTATATATTTGATCCATTAATGTAACATCACTTGTATGTATGTACCTTACCTGAATAAACATATTTATTTATTTATATAATACAATCATCTAATCTAGGTATTGGAAAGTTATCATCAACAGTCATTACATTTAGCTTTCGGTAGTCAATGACCAACCTGTGAGTTCCATCCTTCTTTGGAACCAGAATACAAGGACTACTCCAACTGCTGCTGCTAGGTCTCACCATTCCATGTTGAAGCATGTAGTCGACTTCTTTCCGGATGAGATTCAACTTGGTAGGGTTGACTCTATATGGGTGTGACTTGACTGGTTGGTTGTCAGTCACCTCGATGTCGTGGTGAATAACTGTAGTCTGGGTGGGAGTATCGCCAAAGATGTCTGTATGAGAATTCAGCAACTGCTCCAAGTCCTGCTTCTGCTCTGATGACAAATGTTCCACCATTTTCTGGACATTAGCTAACCACTCCCCATTGCTAAAATAAGGTACATGAGCATTAGGTACACTATTAAAATCACATTCCCCATTATTCTCATCTACATGGGCTACACTAAGCACCTGGTTGGTATTGGTAGTTCCCTTCTGTGTTAGTTTCATTCTATTCACATGCACTACTATTTCCTTTCTATTGAGATCAGGTGTTTGGATTACATAATTGGTGGGACTGAGTTTCTTTATCACTGTATAAGAACCTTGGGACCTATGCAACAATGTTAGTCCCTGTCGTGCCATTAGTACCACCACTTTATCACCTGCCTCAAAATGTCGTTGTTTTGTCTTTTTATCGTACTGTGCCTTCATTTTTCCTTGAGCATCTTTAAGATGAATTAAGGCTTTAGCCCTGTTTTTATTTAACTTATCTTGTAAGTCATGAATATAGTTTACCTGCACAACACTCTTTGGATTTCCAACCAACTTATCTCTTAAGATGGTTAGCGGACTTCTCACCTCATGGCCAAAAACTAATGAGTTGGGTGAACACCCCAGGGACTCCTGATAAGTATCCCTCAATGCCATGAGCATCAGTGGAAGACCATTTAATATAATAATTTAATAATTTTTATTTAGGCAAAGGTACATACATAAAGAGATTTTACAAAGTTTGTTGGCTTTATAGATAAGAGCTAGTACATACAATGCCTAAAGCCACTATTACGCAAAGCGTTTCGGGCAGGAAAAAACACTACTGACTAAAGCTTAAAACTAATGGGTAAAAAGAAAAAAATGCGTTGAGTACAAATAAAAATAGAGGTAAAAGAGGGGGGAACATTGTTGAAAAAACAGCACAAATACAATTACAAATTATTACAGAAAATTACATTAAAACAGCGTTGATTTGAAAAACAAAAAAAAAACAAAAAACATACATGGGTTGACAATAGAGGGGTAAGGTAGGTTACAGGGAATTTATTAGGTATAGCTTCGTTTTTAACTTAAACTGGTTGAGAGAGGTACTGTCTTTAACATCGTTGGGAAGGTCATTCCACTTTCTGGGCCCCTTGATTTGTAGAGCATTTCTGGTTTGATTAAGTCGTACTCTAGGAATATCAAAACTGTATTTATTTCTGGTGTGGTGCTCATGGGTTCTGTTACAACCTTCTATGAAGCTTTTGAGATCAGGATTGGCATTACAGTTTAGCGTTTTATATATGTATAGTACACATGAGAGAATGTGCAGTGACTTAATGTCTAACATATTCAGGGATTTGAGTAGGGGTACCGAGTGATGTCTGGGGACGGAATTGGATATTGTCCTAATAGCAGCTTTGTGTTGAGTAATTAGAGGACGTGAGTGATTTTGGGTAGTAGAGCCCCAAGCACAAATAAAATAGTTGAGATATGGATAGATAAGGGAGTAATAGAGAGTCACCAGGGCAGGGCGTGGTACATAATATCTGATCTTAGAAAGAATGCCCACAGTTTTTGAAACTTTTTTTGATATGTTTAGAATGTGTCCCTGGAAATTCAGCTTGTGGTCAATGAGAATGCCAAGGAATTTGCCATCTAATTTGTTACAAATTTGGGTATTGTTTATTTTGAGATTTATTTGATTAGAGGATTTATTGCCAAACAGAATATAGAAAGTTTTGTCAATGTTAAGGGTGAGTTTGTTGGCAGTTAGCCATAGATGGACTTTATTTAGCTCAGTATTTACTGTGGCATTTAGAGCAAGGGGATCAGGACTGGAGTAAATGAAGGTTGTGTCGTCAGCAAATAGGATTGGTTTGAGGTGTTGGGAGGCATTTGGAAGGTCATTAATGTAGATGAGAAAGAGGAGAGGGCCAAGTATGCTGCCCTGGGGAACACCAATGTTGATGGGTAGGGTGGGAGAAATTGTATTATTCACAGAAACACATTGGAGCCTGTCAGTAAGGTAGGATTTGAGGTATTGTAGGGAGTGTCCTCTGACACCATAATGATGTAATTCAAGAAGAAGGTTTTGGCGGTTGACAGTATCGAAAGCTTTACGCAGGTCCACAAATAACCCATCAGGGAATTCATTTTTATCAAGAGCTGTATGAATCGAGTTAAGCATACTAATAAGTGCATCGTTAGTGCTTTTTTTGGGCCTGAAGCCATATTGGCAAGGGCTAAGTATATTGAGTTTGGCTAGATATGAGTAAAACTGCTTATAGATTAGTTTTTCAAAAAATTTTGACAAGTTTGGCAGGACTGATATAGGTCTGTAGTTGTTAACATCTGTGAGATCACCACATTTGTGGACAGGCGTTACTCTCGCTTTTTTTTCGAATATCTGGAAAGGTTTGGAGTTCAAGTGACTTGTTGAAGAGCAAAACAATAGCAGGGGCTAAAGATCTGGAGGCTTTTTTGTAGATTAAAGTTGGTATCTCCTCAAGGGCACCAGACTTGGTTTTAAGGGAAAGGATTATCTCATTGGCGTCGATGGAATTAATAGGCTTTAGGTACAGAGACTGGGGATAGTTCCCTGTAAGATAGTCCTTAATGTCAGTACTGGAAGATGGAATATCATTAGCAAGGGATGAACCAGTGGAAGAGAAGAACCTATTGAACTCAATAGCAGAATCAGAGGCTGAAAGCTGACCATCGTTATTAGACAGGAGAGTCGGTTTGTTATTTAAAGACTTCTTTGATCCCAATATTTGTGAAATTGTTCTCCATGTTTGTTTAATGTTGCCCTTTATTTGGGTAAATTTATCTTCGTAGTATTTAGTTTTGGCTCGTCTTATTATCTTAGATAGCAATAATGAGTAATTCTTTGAGAATTCTTTGGAGACAATTCCTAACCTATACTTTTTCTCAAGGTCATGTTTTTTATTAATAGATTTAAGTATTCCCTTTGTAAGCCAGGGATTGTGAAGCCTTTTGGTTGTGACTTGTTTTGTAAGCATAGGACAGTGGGTATTATAAAGGCTAAGAGTTTTTTGAAGAAAAGATTGAACTGCTAGGTTGATGTCCTCTATGTTACCTAACTCGGACTCCCAGTTGACATTATCAGTAGCAGTTATAAAATTGTCTATAGCAGTTTCATTGTGTAGTCTAAAACGTATCTCTCTTGACTCAAGAGGTGGTTTGCTAATGTTAGTTAAGAGGAATGTGGGGTAATGGTCTGTAGTGCTATCGGTGATTATACCTGAAGTAAGCGGAGAGGTTATATTTGTCCAGATGTGATCTAGAGTCGTGGCAGTGCTATCAGTGATTCTAATAGGTCTAGTGATTAAGGGTATGAGGAAGCAGGAATTCATACAGTAGAGGAAGCTAACAGCAGTAGGGTGTTCTGGCTCGCAGAGGTCAATATTAAAGTCCCCTGCGATAATTAGGTGGTTTTTGTTCAGTCTGTTATCAATTATTAGATTTCTAAGGTTTGAGTTGAATTCGGACACATCAGTGTTAGGAATTCTATAAACTGCACCCACAGATAGGATAGACTCGGCACCCTTGACTCTGAAGCTGGCGAAGATATACTCCCCATAGCAGTCTCTAGTTCTAATTTCATTTAAACATGTTAGTTCTTGGTGGTAGTAAAGAGCAGTGCCACCACCTCTCTGAAGTTGACGACAGTTGTGGATTGCTGAGTAGTTAGGCATGTTAAAGAGTTGAGTAGTAGCATCTTTCAACCATGTTTCAGTAAGTATAATAAAAGAGAATTTGTTGTCAATAGCTTCAATCAAGGCACTAACATCATCGAAGTGTTTACCTAGGGATCTAACGTTCAAATTGATTACAGAGATATTGTGACTATGAGTTAATACATTGTTTACATCATGTGCTGCAAAATATCTGCAATTTAGATCATTAAAGTGATTATTGTCATAGATAGTGGATAAGAGGTTAAGTTCTGGGTCTATACTTGACTGCATAAAAAAAGCTGATTGCAGGAAAAACAAGAAAAACAAAAAGAAATAAATGTACACAATACTGTACCAAACAAACACAAAAGGGGCTTACAGGGGTACAATGGAGTAAGGGAGTATGGCTAGGCTAGGAAACCTAGGTAATGAATGAGATTAAAGAAAAAAACATATAAACATGGACTATGCAAAACACAAGATATAGATATACAAAACAAAAATATAAACAAGACTAAGCAATACAAAAAAATGAGCAAAAATGAAAAATGAGGTAGATTGCTTACAGGTACTCTCAGGTACACTGTAAGTAACAATAGACAGAAAATATATATCAATATAGAAAAGAATGTCACAATACAATAAGATAAGCAATTACATGAACAGATGAAAAACAAATCTGCTGTAAAATAGGAAGTAATTATAGCAAAACACAATATAATAATATAACAATACAATAAGAGCTTACAAAGTATTGAGTCTGCTAAATTAGAGAATAATTATGGCAAGACACAACAATAAATGCAAGCAAACAAGGAATTGAAACAATTAGAGGTAGAATTAAGGTCACTAGATAGCCATGGAGGATACACAAGTTTGGCGGAGAGAACAAAAAATCAGTAGAGACTGTCAAGATGAATATATAAAAAAATTTGACAAATGATAATTGTAAAGTAAAATAATCTTAAAGATAATAAATTTTATTAAGCTTAGTTTTAACTTATAATTAGTATGAACTTAATTAAAAGAACAAAAATTAGATCAATAATTGAATTCAATAAATGACATAGATCAATACAATTAAATTTAAAATATAATTGGAATAGGGTAAGATTAGATTTAAGAGTAAAATTTTACAATGAAACTGAGGTAGATGCTTGCATAAGTGCATGGAGACTTGATGGATTATTTAGGAAATTATATGAATAGGAGAACATCAGGTAAATGGTAAGGCAGAGACAGCACCTTAGACAAAGTTAGATTAAGTTAGGTTAGGCTCAGGCACTGAAAGAGTTATTTTAAGTACTGGCATTGGTCGGGTTCAGGTTTTCAGATATACCACAATCACTTAAGAAGGCCAGGAGTTGTTGGTCACATTTTATTTCATATCTTTTTCCTGTAGCTTCTTTCTTCGCAAAAATCGTACCATTCCTTGTGGTCGTACCGCAAAAATCGTACCATCATCCCAGTCTCTGCCAGTTTCCATGCAACTGGTTCTCAGCATTTGCTTACGGATTTGGTGCATCCTTTCCAAAGCACCTTGGCTCTCCGGATGTAGTGGATGTCTTATGGAGGATGCCAAACTCCCCACAAAACTGCTGAAACCTTTAGAAGTGAAATTTTTCCCATTATCTGTCTGTATTACTTTTGAAAAACCAAAAATAGTACAAAATTTCATTATGTGCCTTACTACCACTTTCGTTGTAGCATTTCTCACAGGGAATGCCTCAGGAAAGCGTGTAGTCTGACACATCATGGTGATGATATACATATTACCACTCTTGGTTCTAGGCAATGGGCCTACTACATCAACGATAATATGGGTAAAGGGTTCCTCGGCCACCACAATTGGCTGTAAAGGAGGTTTTGGTATTACCTGGTTTGGTTTGCCAGTTTTTATACATACTGGACATTAATTACAATACTGGATGACATCTTTCTTTAATCCAGGCCAGGTAAAGTACTTGCTTATTTTATTATATGTTTTTGCAATACCCTGATGACCGCCTATTGGTGAATCATGGGCTACACTTAGCACTTTTTCTCTATAACCCCTCGGTAGGACTACTTGATTAACTACCTCCCAAGTGTGTGACACAGGTGAGCTCCTAGGTCTCCACTTCCGCATCAACACCTCTTTAGTGTAGTAATAAGTCATAGCCTCCGATTCTGCTTCTAGTTCAGTTACTGCCTTATTATGCAAGTCAGTCAACGTAAGATCAGTTCTTTGCTGATGAATAAAATTTGATTTTGATCTCAAGTCTGAAGAGCCAGATGTGATAACTGGACTACACTCTCCCCTACCCCTTTTCCTAGGTGGTTTGGTGGAGGTGCTCCCCTTCCTGTTCCCATCTGCTTCTTCCAACTTGGCCATAAAAGTGTCGCAAAGATCCACTTCACAATTTGATTTGTTAACCTCTAATTTTGTCTCCTGACTTACATTATTGGGAGTTTGTGATATTTGAGATTCTGATTTTGACTGGGTCACGGCACATGCTGGGTACATTACCTTGTCCTCAGGATCTGCCCATGCCCTAATCGCCTCTGGCTTAGTTAGCATTATTGGGTGGTCATCTCTTTTAACTCTAATACCAGCAAGATCATTCCCCACAATTAGATCAATGCCAGCAACTGGTAATTTAGGACTAACACCTACTAAACTTTTGCCATTAATAAAATCACAGTCTAGGTTTACTTCTCTCAAGTGTACAGTCTGGAAATCTCCTGTGATTTCCTGTATAATCATTACCTCTCCAGTCTCTGTAGACTGTATATATTCTAAGACACTCTCTAATAATAAAGATTGGGATGCTCCTGTATCCCTCAAAATTTTAACATCATGCCACAAACCATTTGCACACTGTAATTTCCCATTTGATATAAACTCTCCAAAATTATTTATAGCAAGTGCTTTTTTCCCCATTATTTTTGTTACACCTTTGGTTTTCCTCCCATCACACATTGTGAGTGCCATAGGCCTCTTTTCTGGGTGGAGAAACCAACAACTCTTAACAACATGACCCCTTCTATGGCAGTAGGAACACTGTTTCAACTCTGGGTGAGGCTTATTACTAGTGTGATCCTCTTTGGGTTTCATATTACTCTCTTTACCACCTGGCACCTTTGAAAAAGTGTTTCCTTGACCTGCTGTTGGGTACATGTGGGACCCAAATCTGACTGAGGAGTTTACTGCTCGACCAGATCCTTGTCTATTTGATTGAATTTTATTTTTAAAAGTTACTTTATGAATCAACTTTATTTATTTATTTATTTATTTATTTATGCATATACAAGAATGTACATAAGGAATGTGAGGATACAATTATGGTAATTACAGTCTTGTAAAGCCACTAGCACGCGCAGCGTTTCGGGCAGGTCCTTAATCTAAGAAAATTTTAAGGAGGTAAATACTTGCAAAATTTATAGACAAAAAAATGATAACAGATTACATGGAATGAAGAAAAAAAAAAGATGAGAGAAAATTATAGGTACAGTATATTAAAGCACATAGGTAGCTATGATTGATTGCAATGACAGCTTAAAATGGTAGTTGACAACAAATTGGTAGGCACAATACAGCAGAAACAATATAAGATTGATTGCAATGACAGCTTGAATGGTAGTTGACAAAAATTGGTAGTCACAATACAGCATATGGCTAGCACATAAAAGAAGACAGCAATGAACACAATGATAAGGTTGTTTGATATTACATAAAAATTAGGAGATTGGGTACCACTAGGTACAGAGCAAATTAAAGCTCAGTGTAGGAAACTAAATAGATGAAGTTAGGTACTTTTTGGTTTTGCTTTTAAATAAGGCAAAAGTTTTACAGTTTTTCAATTCACTATGGAGTGAGTTCCATAGACTAGGTCCCTTAATTTGCATAGAGTGTTTACACAGATTAAGTTTGACCCTGGGGATATCAAAGAGATATTTATTTCTGGTGTGGTGATAATGGGTCCTATTACATCTGTCCAGGGAGAGTTTCAGAGCATGGTTTGCATTTAAGAACAGGGTTTTGTAAATGTAGTTGACACAAGAGAATGTGTGGAGGGAGTTAATATTTAGCAAGTTTAGAGATTTAAACAAGGGAGCTGAGTGTTGTCTGAAAGCAGAGTTAGTTATTATTCTGATAGCAGATTTTTGCTGTGTGATGATGGGCTTAAGGTGGTTTGCAGTGGTAGACCCCCATGCACAGATACCATAATTAAGATAGGGGTAGATTAGTGCATAATATAGTGAGAGGAGAGCAGAGTTAGGAACATAATATCTGATTTTGGAGAGTATACCAACTGTCTTAGAGACTTTCTTAGTTATGTGTTGAATGTGGGTGCTGAAGTTGAGTCTCTTGTCTAGGAATAGGCCAAGAAACTTGCCATCATTTTTATTACTGATGTTAATGTTGTCTATCTGTAGCTGAATTGCATTTGATGATTTGTTTCCAAATAAGATGTAGTAAGTCTTTTCGATGTTTAATGTTAGTTTGTTCGTTGACATCCATAAGTGGACTTTTTTTAATTCATTATTCACAACATTATTTAGTGTATGTGGGTTGAGGTTTGAGTAGATAAGGGTAGTATCGTCAGCAAACAATATAGGTTTGAGAATATTAGAGACATTAGGCAGATCGTTTATATATATAAGAAATAGAAGAGGTCCTAAGATGCTGCCCTGTGGCACTCCAACGGTAATTGGTAGAGTGGAAGAAGTTGTATCATTGATGGTTACATATTGGTGTCTGTCACTAAGATAGGATCGGATGTAGTCAAGGGCAAGGCCTCGGATTCCATAATGCTGGAGTTTAAATAAGAGGTAGTTGTGATTAACAGTATCAAAGGCTTTTCTTAGGTCAATGAAGAGTCCAATCGGAAACTCATTTTTGTCAAGGGCTGAGTAGATAATGTCAAGGAGACTAATGATTGCATCATTGGTACTCTTTTGGGACCGGAAGCCAAACTGGCAGGGGCTGAGTATGTCGAATTTTACGAGGTAGGAATAGAGCTGTTTGTAAATAATTTTTTCAAATATTTTTGATAGAATGGGTAGATTTGATATTGGTCTATAATTGTTTATGTCCGCCGGATTGCCTCCTTTATGGACTGGCGTTACTCTTGCTTTTTTGAGGATATCAGGGAAGGTGTGACACTCTATAGATTTGTTGAACAGTAGTGCTATGGGTGGGGCAAGGGCATGGGAGGCTCTCTTGTACACAATGGACGGAATTTCACTGGTGTTCCCTGCCTTGGTTTTTAGAGAGTGTATGATGGACACAACATCTGCCGGGCTGATTGGTGAAAGGAGAAGAGAGTTTGGATAGCTGCCTGAGAGATATGTGTTAATATGTGTCTGAGTCTGTGGGATTTTACTGGCAAGATTAGCACCAACCGATGAAAAGAAACTATTAAATTCATTTGCCATTTCTAAATCAGTTGACGGTATATCCCCATCCTTGTAGAGTTTTATTTGGTTATGTGAGTGTTGTTTAGTTCCTAGGATACTAGAGATAGTTTTCCAAGTGTTTTTCATGTTACCTTTTGCTTCATTGAATCTATTCACATAATATGCAAGTTTTGCCTTTCTTATGATACTGGTAAGCATTGATGAGTACCTTTTAGCTACTTCCCTTGAAACTAGGCCAATCCTAACTTTCTTTTCATATTCATGTTTCTTGTTGATTGAGTTGAGAATGCCATTTGTGAGCCATGGATTGTTTAATCTTTTGTCAGTTACTTGCTTTGTAAGAAGGGGACAATGAAGGTTGTAGAGGCTTAGAGTTTTGGAGAGGAAGAGGTTAGCTAATGAATTTATATCATGGGTATTAATGAATTCAGAATCCCAGTTAATATTGTGAAGTGCCTCTGTAAGATTGTCTAAAGCTGATTCACTGTGTAGCCTAAATGAAAATTTCTTGCTTTTTGGTGGTGTTATGTCCATGTTCACTATGAGAAAGGTAGGATAGTGGTCAGTTGTTCTGTCGTAGATTATACCAGATACAAGGGGAGCTGTTATGTTTGTCCATATGTGGTCCAAGGTAGTGGCTGATGTTTGAGTGACTCGGGTAGGTTTGGTGATAGTGGGGATTAGCATACAGGAGTTCATGCTGTTAAGGAAATAGTCAACTTGAGAGCAGTTTTGTTGACCCAGGTCAATATTAAAGTCTCCTCCCAGAATGATGTGGTTTTTGTTGAGATTGTTGTTTATAATAAGATTCCTTAGGTTGTCTGAGAAAGAAGCTATGTTAGTATTAGGAAATCTATAGATGGCTCCAATAGTCAAAGAGGATTTAAGGGATTTAATTGTAAACTGAGCAAAAGTATATTCACAGTAGTCATCTCTGTCACTAATAACACTGTTGCAGATAAATGTATCTCGGTAATATATAGCTGTGCCACCACCTTTTTTATTAGGCCTACAGTTATGAATGGCTTTATAACCAGCTAAGTTGTAGAGTTGGGTATAGTCTTTATTTAGCCAAGTTTCTGTTAAAATAATGAACGATAGGTTAGTACCTAGTGCTGTGAGTAGTGCATTTAAATCGTCAAAATGTTTACCAAGTGATCTAACATTTTGGTTATAAACTGATAGACAGGTGCTATTTTGGAGTTTGTTTTTAGCCTGGTGTGCTGTGAAATACTTACAATAATGATGATCAATGTGCTGGTTGGTATAGATATGAGACAGAAGATTTTGATCAGGATCAATATCAGTGTGCATAGAGATGCAGAGGGATCACGATACAAGATACACGATAAAGCAAAACACAAGAATAAAAGCAGATACAATAAAATAGTAACAATTTAGAAGTAAAATAAAGATCCAATAGATAGCCAGGGAGGACACAGAAGTTACATAAAATAAAACACAAAAAATCAGTAGAGACTAACAATATAAATGTAAAATAAAAAATAATAAGAAAAATAATAATAATCATAAAAAATGATCTTGAAGATAATTAGCTTAGTAATGGTTAATTAACAGGGTAATAAAAAGCCCTAGGTTTAGTGACAAGGGGATTAACTAAGAACAAATAATTAAGAGTATAAAACAGGCAAAGATGACAAACAAAAAATAAAGTAAAAATTAAAATAAAAATAAAAATAAACACCTTTGGAAAGGAAAGGCAGAGCTTAAGTACACTTTGGTTGTATGTGAGACTACAAATTATGTTCTGGTTATTCAGCTGATATCCCACAGTCATCCAGGAAAGAAGTGAGGTGTGCCTCAGTGGTTATGACATAAGTTTTTCCAGAGTCAGTCTTCCTAGCTATTATTTTACCATCGCGCACTCATATTCAACTCATATTCATCTGCTAATTTAGCCAACTCATAGATATCTCTGGGTAATTTCTCTGCCAAATACAAAGCCACATTAGAAGGTATGCAAGATAAAAATTCTTCTACTAGGAGTAAATTTTTAAGAGAGTCCAGATGCCTAATTTGTTCTGCATCTAACCATTTATTAAACATGTGATATTTCTCTTGTGCAAATTCTACCAAGGTATGACTTGGGTCTCGTCTCAGTTGTCTAAACTTCTGCCTATAAGCCTCAGGAACAAGTTGATAAGCAGTAAGGATGGCTGCTTTCACCTTATCATAGTCAAAACTGTTACTCAAAGGCATAGCTGCAAATATCTTCTGTGCCTTTCCCACCAACTGACCTTGAAGAAGAGATACCCATTGTGTTTCAGGCCACTCCATACTCTGTGCCAACTTTTCAAAATGTATGAAGAATTGGTCTGGGTCAGACTCACAGAATAGAGGAAACTTGACATTTTTGTGAATCTTTAACTGCCCAGGTGTTCCTAAATCGTCAACACCGGTATTTTCTGATCTAATTCCCAACTCTGCTAGCCTAATCTGTAACTCTATCTTTTTCTGAGCTAGCTCCACTTCTAACCTCTTCATAGCGAGTTCTTGAGCTTGCTCTGCCTCTATCCTCTTCTGAGCTTGCTCTGCCTCTAACTGCAACTTCTTTAGTTCCAATTCTGCCTGCCACTGCATCTGAGTCTTTACCTTTCCTGTAGTTACAACATTTGCACCACTGGTGGACGGGGACTGCTCTAATATTTCCTGTGGGAGAATTTGCTCATCTACCCAGTGTATCATTATTTCTCTTAGCAGTTCCGTCTTCACCATTCCCATGTGCAATAATAGTCCATAGTACTTGCCAACAGCCACTAGGATAGACTTTTTTGCCGCTTTCAAACCCTCAACACTTGGATTGTCGACAATTTGTTGTGCTACCAAATCCATTTTTAGTGTGCTAAGATACAGCAGACTCCAACACAATTTATAATTCTGCACCCACATTTCTCTTTTTGAGGCTGAGAATTTGTTTTGAAAACTCATAAGGACAGTGCTTAGTTTACTTGACTACCCTGTCAACTGGTAATTTTTTTTGCACTCGAGAACACGCACAAAAATTCTTAAAACACTTTTCATAAAGATTAATAAAATGAACATAAATAAGTAATAAAGTTCATATTCATATTATACCAATATTAAAAAATATTCTAAATTTCTACACAAGTTAAAGTGAAAAAATAAGCTACAATTTTTATATCAGGTTAAACCTACAGGCTATCCACTTTTATTAGGCTTTCGATCAGGCTGCTCAATATGTGAGGTGCTCTCGGAGAGGCTACCCAATTCTATCATGGGGCGTGTGTTACTGATGTTATCAGCCATGATACGTCTTTGTTGTCATAGAGAGCTAGTGAGAATTTGGTGGTGGTGGTCCTTACCAGGTTGTCTAGGGGGTAAGGGAAACAGCCTAGTACACGAGTCACAAATTTATACGTACAAGTCACAGGATTACATTTAACAAGGCGTTCTCCTTACAACATAAGATCACTTTGTATTATAACTCAAGTGGCTCTGACCACCCCACGGCTCACTGTTCCATTCCTGGTGTCATGCACCCAGCCACAAACCGCTATCATCCAACGACACATATATTTTTGCCTCTAGGAAACCTGGACTCTTATAAAACCTCTCCAACTTCTGCAATATTACTCTATCCAATCTTGCAACCCTGGATATAGACAAGGATAGACTTATCTGACTGAACGGCCGGAGAAAACCCCTCAAATAGCAGGAACGGTCGGCAGCGATATACCTCCCCCTTCAGTCAAGATGGCGTCCACATCCCTTGCCTCATCGCCCCTTAATACTCTACTCTTTACATATGCTATCAAACACATTAATGATTTTATTTACTATATTCCCCCATGCATACATTTTTATAGAGTCCATTTTTCCCTTACATAGTAAAGCTATTCAAGTTCATATTATTTCTTATGATCTCCAGCTGAGAAGGCACTACTTTACTGGGCGGAGTAATAATGATGACTCGCAGCCTCTCTGATCTCAGCTGGGGATTTATATTAATATACACTCTCCCTGTGTCCACCAACATTTTACAACCGAAACCAACCTCCACAGGAGGTAAGGTTCGTAACACTCAACAAGGTGACCATTGTGGATGCCTACCCGCTGCCCCTCCTCGAGGACTGCATCGAGGAGCTGGGAAACACCAAGTATGTCTCGAAATTCGACCTCTCGAGGGGGTATTATCAAATCCCACTCACTGAACGTGCTAAACAACTAACTGCGTTTGTGACACCCAAGGGTGTTTTTGAGTATCAAGTGTTACCGTTTGGCTTGCGTAATGCCCCTGCCACGTTCCAGAGACTCATGAACTCTTTGCTCGCTAATGTGCCAAATTGTCGGGCGTATTTAGATGATATTGTGCTCTTTGATAGTAATTGGGCTGACCACATAGCTAGGTTACGCCTGTTGTTCACAGTTTTAAAACAGGCAAATCTGACCTTAAATGCGAAAGTGTCATTTTGGCCAAGGCACAGTGACGTACCTAGGTTATGAAGTGGGCCAAGGAAAAGTGTTACCTCGGCAAGATAAAATCCGTGCCATTCTGGAGTATCCAGTGCTAAAGTCTAAAAAGGACATTCTAAGATTTATTGGTATGTGTGCGTACTATCGAGGCTTTTGTCAGAACTTTTCCAGTGTGGCCACTCCTCTCATAGACTTGTTGCGGAAGGAAGTTAAATTTAAGTGGTCATCAGACTGTGCAGAGGCATTTAAAAATTTGAAATTGATCTTAGCTTCCGCCCCAGTGCTCGCTAGTCCAAGGTTCGACAGACCATTTAAAATTCATGTTGACGCGTCTGACTCGGGTGCTGGTGCAGTGTTGTTGCAAACTTGGGATGATCAAGTGGAACACCCAGTATACTATTACTCTGAAATTTGACAAGGTGCAACGCAATTATTCAGTTGTAGAAAAAGAGGCGTTGGTGCTAGTGTTTACACGTGAAAAGTTCGAAGTTTACCTCACAGGTAATATAGTGGAAATGTACACGGACCATAACCCACTAGTCTTCCTGAATCAGATGAAGGGGAAGAATAAATGCATCCTCAGGTGGGCATTGTACCTACAGGACTTCAATCTTTCCATTACCCACCTACCGGGCCGGCTCAACGTGATAGCCGACGCTCTGTCCCAGTTGCCTGAATAACATTCATCTGGGCCACAGGAAGCCATTTACCAACTGTCATGCTTTAGTTATTTTTTTTTTGTAGGTTCTCCTGTGATATTAAATATTCTGTGTCCAATTTATTTACTTCCCTGTTTTTTTTGTGTGTATGTGTTTTTTTTTCTTTCAGAGAATTCCTTTGTACTTTTCTTGCAGAGAAATTGTTGTTTTTGATTGATTTTTTGTCATAAATTTTCCTTTTTATTCTCTGTTTACTCTTACAAAAAAAATATGACTATTATTCTAGTAGTCACATTTTTTTTCTCTGAAGGGGGGAGGAGTGTTACAACCCTGGGTTCCTCAGTGGAAACCAGAGGTCAAAATTGAGCTAAATAAACTACCTTATAGTATTGGGAATGTATGGCGAGCTGCATTTGTTTCAAATCAAATCAAGTTTGTAGCTTCCCTGCCAGACGTAAGACTATTCTTGTTTTTCAAAGAGCATTTAAAGACTGAGCTTGGGGCTGATTATTAAATAATAAAATAGGCACCAACTATGTTTACTAATACTTTCTAATCATTTGTAAAGTAAACCTGAGTAAACTTGGGATAGGAATGCTGTACGATTAGTTGAGTAGTCTGCTGGCAGCGAGTGATCTGAGGGAGGAGAGTGGAGACGATCTCTCTTCTCTGTTGGCGTTCGAGGGGTAAACATCGGGACTCTGTGGCTGCACCTCTCTCCCCTTCTACCTTTCCTCTTACTTATTTCCCTTACCTTAAGTTAAGTTATACCCTGTGTTTGTAAGTGTGCCTACTCTGGTAGTGAAAGATTGGTGAGACCTGGGGGTTAGTATTTGCCAGTGTTTTGGGTACCCTAAGTGTAGTGTTGTGTTGTATTAGGGTACCACGTGGTCTCACTACCCTAAGCTGCATCAAGCATCAGTTCTTAACCAGTAGTACTTTACCCTAGCTTGTTTGCAGTGTAAACCTTGTATCCTGCTTGAGTTTTGTTGGGTTCCCAGCCATATTGGTGTGTCTTTAAATGAGCGTGCGGATGCTGCCGCCAAGGAAGCTGTCCGCTCTTGTCCCATCTCTCGTAAAGGCATTCCGTATTCCGACTTTTACCCGGTTATCCATTCCTCAGTCCTTACCCGTTGGCAGGCTTCTTGGTTGCCTGTTACTGGTAACAAGCTACGTACTCTTAAATGTTGTGTTTCCTCGTGGCCGTCCTCCTTCCACCGTAACCGGCGGTGGGAAACAGCTCTGGCGAGGTTGCGTATTGGCCATACTCGCTTAACCCATGGTCACTTGATGGAGCGCCGCCCTGCTCCTTATTGTCCTAGTTGCATTGTCCCACTTACGGTCGTGCATGTCCTTCTTGAATGACCTGACTTCCAGGACGAGCGTATGTCTTGCTTTCCGACCGCCCCTCGCGGTCACCTGTCCCTCGATAGAATTCTTGGTGACTCGGATACTTTTGATATCGTTCGCCTTATGCGTTTTTGTTCTCGTATTGGCATCCTTGGTGATATTTAGCGCCCTCTGATTATTTTGCGTATTTGATGGTGCTACATAGCCTTCCCGGTTTGGTGCCTTCTTTTGATAATTACTTACTTACTTGTATCCTGCTTATGTGGACCAAGGCTTTTAACGTAAGATAGTGTGGTAAAGTAATTATTATTGTTATTGGTGTGAATGTATATGAGGGGTTGTTAAGGGGTTAATAAATAAGTAAGTTAGTTAAAGGAGTATCCATTTTTCCTGTGTAGGAGATCTATGATCAACCTCTAGGCTGACTATTGCTGTAATAAGCCACTACAAGTTTATGTTTATATATTTAATGGGGGCCAGGCCGTTTAGATCTCCCATATTCGATAACTCTCAATGCTAACTACTGCCCCTACATCCATGTTAAACTAGATCCCCCATAGTACAGACTCCAATATATAACAGTCCTATTTGCCTTATTACGAACATTCATGCATTGATACTTTTGTTTTAAATTTTTACTTATCATAACTCCCAGATCCCTTTCGCAATTCGACTTCGCAATCTCAACACCATCTAGCTCGTATCCTGTAACTCTATCATCATTACCTAGCCTCAAAACTTTACATTTAACAGCATTAAACTGCATCTGCCAATCCTTTGACCATTTCAAAACCCTATTTAGATCAACTTGAAGTGATAGTGAGTCTTCTTCCGTGTTAATTTCCCTGCCGATTTTTGTATCACCAGCAAATTAGCCAATGTTGCTACTCAAACCTGAATCTAAATCATTGATGTATATTATAAACAACAGAGGTCCCAGGACAGAGCCCTGAGGTACTCCACTTACAACATTTTCCCACCCTGACTTAACCCCCATTTATACTAACTCTCTGTTTCCTTTGGAATAGCCATGCCCTAATCCAACATAATATAGCACCACCAATACCATGAGCCTCTATTTTTTTAATTAGTATTTCATGTGGCACCGTATCAAAAGCTTTGCTAAAGTCAAGGTACACAACATCACAATCAACTGCCTCAACTATGCTGGAGTAAAAAGATAGCAAATTTGTTAAACATGAACGGCCATTTATAAAACAATGTTGCAACCCATTTATTAATTTGTGTTTTTCCAGATAAAGACGAATTTTATTTGAAATTATCGATTCAAGTAACTTTCCCACAATAGACGTTAGGCTAATTGGTCGATAGTTTTACGCAAGTGATTTATCTCCTTTCTTAAAAATTGGTATCACATTAGCAACTTTCCGTAACTCTGGCACTCTGCCTAACTCTATTGATTTATTAAATATGGTAGACAGTGGGTCGCAAAGCTCCTCTTTGCATTCTTTAAGCACCCTGGCAAACACTTCATCCGGCGGTGGGGATTTGTCTGGTTTGAGTTTAACTATTTGTTTAATTACATCCTCCCTGGTAACTGCTAAACTAGTCAACCTGTCCTCGTCCCCACCCACATATACTTGTTCGGCTGAAGGCATATTGTTAAGTTCCTCTTTAGTAAATACAGACATAAAATATTTCTAAAAAATACTACTCATCTCTTCATCATTATCTGTTATTTGACCTGTCTCAGATTTTAATGGACCTATCCTCTCCCTAATCTTTGTCCGGTATAACTGGAAAAACCCTTTAGGATTTGTCTTTGCTTGCTCTGCTATGCGAACTTCATAGTTTCTTTTTGCTTTCCTTATCTCTTTGTTAGTATTTCTAACCAGATGTACGAATTCCTGTTCTAAACTGACTTCCCCATTCATAATCCTTTTGTACCACGCTCTTTTTACCAATAAGGTTCTTCAGATCCTTTGTTATCCACTTTGGATCATTAGTATTCGATCTATTCAATTTATATGGTATACTACATTCCTGGGTTTCGCTTAGAATATTTTTAAATAGGTTATATTTTGAGTCCACATCGAAAACCACTTTTACGTCACCTATTGTTGGGTTCACGTCTAGCTCTAAGACCGGCCCACACCCCATACCCAAGACTTTCCAATCTATTTGACCCAAAAAATTTCTTAGGTTATTGAAATTAGCTTTTCGAAAATCAGGTACTTTCACAGAATTTTCTCCTACAGGTCTATTCCATTCTATGCTAAATCTGATTTCTTTATGATCACTGTTCCCTAGCTCATTCCTTATTTCGTTGTCCTCAATTTGTGTTTCCCTGTTAGTTAACACTAAATCTAAAATATTATTTTCCCGCGTTTGTTCCTTAACGTGTTGCGTAAGAAAGCAATCGTCAATTAATTCTAGAAAATCTTCTGCTTCATTATTCCCTGTTTTGTTCAATCAGTTTATTCCACTAAAATTAAAGTCACCCATGACATAAATACTGTTAGATCTAGATGCTCTAGATATTTCATCCCATAGATGCTTTGCTTCCATTCTGTCAAAATTTGGTGGCCTATATATAACTCCTATTATAATATTATTTGCTTTTTCGTTTAATTCTATCCAAATAGTTTCTGTGTGTGACTCAGACTTGATTCCCTCTTTGAGACTACATTTCAAATTGTCCCTAACGTATATGGCTACTCCCCCTCCTCGTCTAATATATCTATCTGTGTGAAATAGTTTAAATTCATTTATTTGATATTCAGCTAATAGTTCTCTATTTTCTACATTCATCCACGTTTCGGTAAGCGCGATAATATCTATTTTTTCTGTGCAGACAAGAGCATTTAATTCGTTTATTTTATTTCTTAGACTTCTACTGTTAGTGTAATATACCCTAAGTGAATTGTTATTTTGTGGCCCTTCAATTTCCCTGATCATTTTGCCAATTCCTTTCTCCCCCAAACACATACTTTTATTATCTCCTTCCTCCAAATCAATTCCCATACCACTATCTACTAACAGTTTAAACCCAAACAAACACCTCTAACCACTGGTTCCAATGAGTTCGCAACAGCAACAACCCCGGCCCTCGATAGATGCACCCCATCCCGAGCATACATTTCATTTCTTCCATAGAAGTGTTCCCAGTTGTCTACGAAATATATTGCATTAGATTTGCAATATCTTTCCAGCCTGCAATTGACACCAAGTGCCCTCGACATCCATTCATTTCCCACTCCTTTTTTTGGAAGAATGCCACATATGATCGGGATTCCTCCCTTGCTCGTAACTAATTCTATTGCTGTCTTGAATCTCTGTATTAGTTCCTCAGTCCTAACTCGCCCAACATCATTACCACCTGCACTAATACAAATAATGGGTTTGTTCCCATTTCCCGTCATAATATCTTTCATGTTTCCAACAATATCACCAATACCAGCTCCTGGATAGCAAACCCTTAACCTGTTTCCTTTATCTCTGGCACAAAACGTTTTGTCTAAATACCTCACCTGGGAATCTCCCACAACCAAAATTCGCTTCGTTCCTCCCTTTTCCTTTAGGGCACTTTGAGGGACCTGCGCTTCAATGTTCCTCGTTGCTATGCCTCCTCGTTGAACTACAGGTTCACCACAGAACTCGTCCTCTAACACATCATATGCGTTAGAAGTCCTTAGGCTATTAGGTGTCGGTTTTGCCAAGGTCTTCTTAAGACTCCTGTCCTTTACAACTTGCCAAGACGAGGTCTTTTTAACACTGGTCTCCTCCTTTGTTTCTTCCTGATGTTGTTTCAGCTGTCGTACCTCCTCCCGTAGCGAATCCAGCTCTGTCCTCAGAGCTCCAACTAAATTCACCAGTTCCTTCACTAATCCTTCCATTATTGCTGTAATTATATTACTACAATCGGAGCTCCAGCTAACACAACCTCTCACTGTCACAGTTACCTTTGTTCTTATATTCTTATGTTCTTATACTAACTCTCTGTTTCCTTTGGAATAGCCATGCCCTAATCCAACTTAATATATCACCTCCAATACAATGAGCCTCTATTTTTTTAATCAGTCTTTCATGTGGCACTGTATCAAAAGCTTTGCAAAAGTCAAGGTACACATCACAATCCTTACCACTATCAACTGCCTCAACTATGCTGGTATAAAAAACTTGCAAATTTGTTAAACATGAACGGCCATTTGTAAAACCATATTGCGACTCATTTATTAATTTGTG
Organism: Procambarus clarkii; assembly: GCF_040958095.1. Taxonomy (NCBI): domain Eukaryota; kingdom Metazoa; phylum Arthropoda; class Malacostraca; order Decapoda; family Cambaridae; genus Procambarus; species Procambarus clarkii. Next base: position 49,255,930 of record NC_091155.1, read on the forward strand.
TTTCTCAAGATGAAGACTAATTTTATTTGCAATTACCGATTCAAGTAACTTTCCCACAATAGACGTTAGGCAAATTGGTCGATAGTTTGACGCAAGTGATCTATCTCCATTCTTAAAATTTTTTATCACATTAGCATTAGCACTCTACCTAACTCTATTGATTTATTAAATATGGTAGACAGTGGCTCGGAAAGCTCCTCTTTGCATTCTTTAAGCACCCTGGCAAACACTTCATCCGGCCCTAGGGATTTGTTTGGTTTGAGTTTAACTATTTGTTTAATTACATCCTCCCTGGTGTGAGATTTTTTCTTTGACAGGTTATCAAAAGAATTAAGTCCTATTGATGCTACGTTAATCGCAACTACCTCGCAAGAGAGGCAGACCTTAAACAGCAAGAGCTGCCAGTGGCAGATATTTAATCTTAAAGCCTAAGATCATAGGACCGCGGGAGCAAACCGCCAGGCGAAACCACTCGGGTAACACCTGTCACTTAGGTCGCTGGCTCCTCCTAGTTTGACAACTAATAAAGGGTAGCCGACGGATTCTCACCTCTTATTTATAGAAGTGTGGTGCTGTGCATTGGACTCGAGCTTTAGATACAGACTTAATATGAACATAAGCAGGCAAAGCGTTGCAGAACATGAAATGTGGGGCAGTAATATTGGAAGGTTTGACGTAAACGACCGCTTCTATAACAAAACAATTTATTCACAAAACAAGAACTAAAACTACTACACAGTGAATTTACGTTACTTTACTGTCACTCCAGTGGCACATTAAAGGACAGCTAATCAACAGCCTGATGGACCCACGGTCTCCTTATCCCGTCGTCGCTGACTGAACAATGACACTAACTGAACAAAGTGGTGCCCACTGGTGACGCAAGCTTGCAATCAATATTGTCACGGCTTCACGGTGACCAATACTATAATCACAAAAACTTGACTGGCGCTCGCTGCCCACAACGAGGTACCAAGTAACAAGGCGTTTAATCCAAGAATGATAACCCCTTATAAAAAATCTTACGTTAACACTTGTCTCTCAGGACAATCAAAACAAAAGTTACTCTAATTGAATTTAAACAATTACGTTAACACACACGTGTCTCAACGACACTTAAATGGCATCAATAACTCGTAAATCAATTAATTACATCAACTTGAAAGTCAAGCATTCGGTGAGTAATTCCCAATTAATTACTGAATACAACAGCCTATTAATTCAGACGAGTATTGATAAAGCCTACTGTCTCACAACTGACAGTTCTCTTTCGGTCTTACGACAAGATTACCTTAACGAGGGTAGACTACTGTACCACACACAATGTTCCAATACTCCGTGTAAACAACATCAACATCTGGTGAATTCACTAAGTGGCGATTACTAATTCTCCTTAATTAGCTACGAGTGCTTAATCACTCTGTCCGCAGACAGAGCTGATCAGTCCAACGAATTACGGAAGCTTAATTACAGCGCAATTGACTCCGATCATAACAGACCGTCAACCCCTTACGTTAATCACTCAATTAACGACAGCTCGTTAAATCGTTAACACTACGTTAGTCTTCACTTGACAATTCCTCCACTGTGTGAACTTCACTGTGACTGTTGCCTTTACACGTCCCTACGTTAATCACAACAATGTTCAACGAACAAGTGACCTCGTTAAGTAAATCGTGACCCCCGGTGACGTTAACTGACTCTAATTCTCACGGAATCCTTCACAGTACACAACGCCTTCCACCAAGGTCAAACTTGTCTACGGTTTACACACACAGTACAACACAGTACAACACAGTACATCCTTGCCACTCACGGCAAAACTTGTAAATGACTTCCCCCAGTAAATTATCCACCAATAATTCACACTTTACCACAACACAACAGTAAAATATATAACCAAGGGAAATCTCCCTGTTACCACTTTTCACTGCTGAAAAAAGGGAATCAAATTACAGCGAATACATACACGACACATAAAGAAAAATTATAGAAGTAAATAACTCACTTTACTCTACCTCTGAATGTGTCACTAGGTGTCTTCACACACGTCAAAATCACAGTTGGGCCCAATCCTCAACTTGATGACAACAACAGGGTAGACTCATACGTCTCCAATTCCCATTCACCTCCCCAGGTGGTCCCAGGGACAGAGGACAGACGGAACACTGGGGGCGAACCCAGCTTCAGAGTTTTATTACCCAAACGGAAACAGTGTACTTACATCAATGATGTGGGGCCCCTCTTTCACTCACACATACACGTCAACCACACTCCCACTGCTGCTGCTGGATGATGACGTAGGCGTCCTCACTTCCTACACGTGGTCAGGTGGAGCACAGGGTCCTAGACCACGGGATTAGCTCTACACACACACAGAGACCAGGATGGCGCAGACACACCGGCTAAGGCAAGCCAGGGTGCGCGCAACAGCAGGAATGCGGTACCACGCCCCTTCCACTTGACACGGTACCCCAGGATACGACGGTACACGGTGTTACACGGTACACGAGACCCGAGAAGGAGTCCTTCACTGTTCCTCAGAATTATAACATTTAAGGTTTCTCTCATAACACTGAAACCTTTTCTGGCACGTCTCACAGCAGTATCTTCAAGCACAGATACGATCGACGGCGGATGTCACTTTTGTAGCCCGATAATTAATGCCTCACTCAGTCCAGTTCCTCTAAGATGGCGTCCCACAATTACGCGGCTAGATGACAAGTTCACACGGCTCGATACAAGCCCCTTTCCGATTACCGGATTCTTACGCACGGCACACGGAAAGATAGCAAGATGTTGGCGTGACTTTAGTAACGTTGCAGGCTGTATTTCCCGATGCTTGGCCTAGCACGGGAAATGTCCTGTCCTCAGGCAGCAACGTCCTAGGTAAGAATGTCTTTCCCGCCAATATCATGCCTGGGGTACTATGCGGTACCTCTCAGCGTCTTGGCCAATCACAGTTCAGCATTTCTGAGGCCCAGGCCCTCAGCCACTCCCGCACCTGCCCCATGACGCTACCCCCTCTCACACGAGGTGGACACGTGATAGGGGGGGTGGTCTACGGCCGTTAACCCCCATACCTCCCTCTCTACACTTGACTTGTACAAAAATTTCCCTGAAATCAACTCCCTCCTGTAATTTCCTTCACAGACCTGATACAGCGATCAGAATGACATCAATGGCTAGCAAATGTCATGGGCTGTCCAACGACACCCAACACGACTGTGGAAAAGTTATATTCAGAAAGTTGAATCACCGTGCACATCACCGGTGCACTATGCAATTTCGTACTTAATTCAGTGCACGAGAGAGCAGGGAAAATATGTCTCCTGACACCTGGTAACTGCTAAACTAGTCAACCTGTCCTCGTCCCCACCCACATATACTTGTTCGGCTGAAGGCATATTGTTAAGTTCCTCTTTAGTAAATACAGATATAAAATATTTATTAAAAATACTACTCATCTCTTCATCATCATCTGTTATTTGACCTGTCTCAGTTTTTAATGGACCTATCCTTTCCCTAATCTTTGTCCGGTATAACTGGAAAAACCCTTTAGGATTTGTCTGCTTGCTCTACTATGCGAACTTCATAGTTTCTTTTTTATTTCCTTATCTCTTTTTTAGTATTTCTAACCAGTTGTACGAGTTCCTGTTCTAAACTGACTTCCCCATTCTTAATCCTTTTGTACCACGCTCTCTTTTTACCTATAAGGTTCTTCAGATCCTTTGTTATCCATCTTCAGATCCTTTGTTATCCATAACAAAGGATATCCATTATCCATAATCGTTTGTTTTAATTATCCATAACTTGAAACAATCGAGGGACCCCACCTCTAC
>NC_091155.1:49260271-49275271 GCF_040958095.1 Procambarus clarkii
AGACTCTTACCTATAACCATAACCTCCCTGAGTCTTGCCTGCCAGACAAAAAAAGGTTGCAGGAACTCCTTTCCCGCCTGTCTTCTCTATCTTCCTCTTAGCAAGGTCGCCAGCTGGGTTATTATATCTGCACCCCAGCAATGCAGTTCAGTGGGTGTTATATATCGTTTGTAGCCAGAAATGTATGCTCATAGAGAAATATCACAAATGGAGGCACACTCAAACACAGTAATAAAATGTGTGGATTTACTGACGCAAATTACATGAACCACACACACAATCACAAGTAATACATGAATATGGAATATGGATAATGAGTCTGGAGATCGTCAGCCTCTTCTTCCACGACCTCCAACACTCCTTCAACTGGGCAGGAAGACAGGAGTCTCACACTCTCACAGGAGGGCCTCTTCACCACGTCGGCACCTCTTCTTCACTGTCCTGCCATCCATACACACTGTCCTCTCTGACAGTCCTGGACACAAGCTGCCTTGCAGCCTATTCTACTATTAAAGTAATAAAGTCTTGCTGCCACATACACAAGTAAATATTGTGGCCTAACTAGCCTACTCATACAAGGGGTAATGGGAGGGAAAAATGATCTACCTTACACTCCTGGCTCACGACGCCTGTCCCTCGATGGTGTGAGGTTCCCACGCTTCCTTGGGTCGATCCTCGACGATCCAGGGCGTTCCACAGGTCCTCAGGTGTCGTGAAGCCTTCGCGTCGTCGCCGTTCCAATCCCTGAGATTCAGCTGCCCCAATCCTGGTTCATCGATGGGCGCTGAGCTAATCACTATTTTTCCCCACACTCGCCTCTCCCACAGGGCGTCGCTCCTTGTCCTAGGCACGGTGTCGTCCTTCCAAGATTCTCAGTGGATGTGACCCCAGTCACAGCTAGCTTGCTCGCCCACCTTCCAGACCTCAACGTCCAGCCAGCGGCGCCGCCCAGCGTCGTCGCCGACTATTTTCCAAGTTTGGCACTTCTCTGCTCACTGAACTTGGTTCCTCTTTGGCTTCCCAGAAGCGCAGGGTCTCCAATAACTGTGATGGGCGCAGGCCAGCTCAATCCACTGAACAAGGCTTGCAGAGCCTCCAATCTTGAGAGCAGACCGAGGCGCGTCCTGTCGCTTCCACGGTCAGTACAACTCTGACGTTGGCGCCGCCCGGGGCACTCGGTGACGTCATGGCGGGCCCTGATTTGTCGCCCGCGACCTACGTCGGCCAATCCGCGATCGGCTTGTCTCCCTTCCAAAAGGTCATATCTGCCGTAGGGGATACTGTTTCATTTTATAACAGGGCGCCAATTTTCCTTTATTTACAACTTATAATATAACCTCCTTCCATTAAATGGCAGCCGGTCTGGTCGCCACATATATCATTAGACTCCCTGAACCTCAGAGAATCAGTAGGGAGAGCTGATATGACTCTTTAAGCCGGCAAACGAAAGAAATAGGAGAGGGCACCGTAACATACCCCTCCCCTTAAAATAAGAGTCATATCGGAAGAGCAGCACTCAAGAGGGCAATCTATACTCTTGCTCCCTCCGTTCCTGAAGTGTCACTCCTCCAGTTGGTGACGTGGCTCGTACCACCTTGCCAGTCACTTGCCTCATTGTATCTCCACCTCGCATAGTACCGGGTGTGATGGGTGTTCCCTGAACACCTACAAGAAATCCCTCTCCGTGGCTACGAGTGTACTCCCACGGCTCGTTACCACTGTAAGATTCAGTGCATGCAGCGCCTCCACCGCGTCGTGCACTCCGAGATAGTCTTGCATTTCCACTGCGTCCTACAGGTACTCCATGTTTCCTCTCATGATCTCCTCTTCGCCAATCTTCTCTCTTCTCGGTTCCTCTTCTCCCGTAGGTGCGTTGTCTCCTCACAGTGGCACTTGTAACCTGTACTCCATCCAGCAGCTCCTCTCTTCCACACTAGGCTTTTGCGATGGCCCAATGCCCCTCTGGTTAGGCTGGCGCCTACCCTGGGTGTACCTATTCCCTGCTTTCTTCGTATTGCCTTTCCTATACCACTCGCTCCTTCGTTCCCGACGAACATCTTCACTCCTCCATGAGATTCTCTTCCCTGCAGACGTCTTCTTCGGTTCGTGGTTGGGCTCATCCACCTCCCTGTGGCTCACCTCACCACGGTGGTTCATCTTGCACCTACCACTATTCATCTGGCCGGCATAGGGTGCCTGCGTCGTGGCTCCTCCACTCTGCCCCTCACTGCCGTTCGCTCATCCACTGAGCTTACTTTATTCACGTTTCTGTATGGAGGGAGTGCGGTCTGCAGCCTCTTCACCGCCCCAGGCGTTTGTACAGCTGCTCCTCGCCACTCCTCCACACGCATCATCAGGCTTAGTCGGAGGTCCCCGTCGGGGTTTTCCACAACCTCCGACGACCTCTCTGCACTCTCGCCCTCGTTGTCGTCGTCTCTGGCGACGTTTTCCCTGGCGAAGTCGGCTTCCTCACACCATCTGGAACGACCGATACCTCACCTGGCAGGGTTGTACCGCTGCTTGCAACATAGGCACTCCTGGCCCAATCGGGTTGTATCCTGCCTCCTCCGAGGTCATTACCCAGCACCATCTGTACATGCTCTAGGGGTAACTTAGGGGCTACAGCTACTATAGCTTTCTCGACTCCGCAGTCGGCAATCAGCTGTACTTCGTGAAGTGGCAACCTGTATTCCTCCCCCACACTGCGTATCCTCACCACTCCCACAGGTGAATCATTAAATTCCTTGGGGAGAATACTCCTGGTCACCATACTTATGTCAGCACCCGTATCTCGAAGCACGGCAACCTCCACTGGGTCTGACTTTCCAAACTTCACGTTGGCCCCGAAAACGAAGGGATGTTCACCCAACTTCATTTCCCAACCATTCACGTTGGGTCCACTATAATATGGGGTGTGAACAAACACTCTCTCCTCTTCCAACATTAATCCTACATTCCTTTGGTGCTCCTCACACTCGCGGGCATAATGTCCTCTCACGCCACAGTTGTAGCATCGGCTGCCTCCCTGGGCGGCCACTCGCCAGTCACTCTGGCGGTACCACTTGCAGACGTCCCCTGGGTCCTCCTTGGACTCCCTGTCGTCGTGTCCGGGACTGCAGCACTTGCTCCCGAGTTAGGTCCACTGCTCACAGCTTGGGGCTTCCTCCCCGCGTCTCTTGAGCTCTTGAACCACGTTACTTCATCGGGCACACTACTCTTGGGAGAGTCCCCACCCGTCCTCGCTCCTCCTGAACTCCTAAGGTTCCCTCCCGACCTGGGGTAAGGCGAGTGTCTGGGCGGCCCCTCCCTCCTGATATGTAGTGCCTCCTCCAGCATGTCGGCTCGATCCGCTGCAGCCTTCAGGTCCTTAATACCTGCTTCTCTCACCTTACTCGCAACTCAGGATGGAGCACGACATAAACTTCTCCATCACTATCAGTCGTTTGATCATCCACCGACTCCGCTTCCTCCGCCTTCAACCATCGTAGGAATTTCCGTTCCATATCCCTGGCGGTCTCGGCGTAAGTCTTTCCCGACGCTCTTGTACACTCTCTGAACCGCTTCCGGTACATCTCCGGAGTCAGCCGGAATGAGTGGAGAACCGCATTCTTAATCGCGTCATAACTAGTACACTCCTCTAGGTCCAGCATGTTATAGGCTTCCCGGGCCTCACCAGTCAACCTGCCCTGGACCAGAGCAGCCCAATCATCTTCCGGCCACTCCTTCAGAGTTGCTATCCGTTCAAAGTGTTCGAAGAACGCCTCAGCTTCTTGTGGTTCGAACGTAGGTAAGTCACGTTCCCTTACCTTGAGGTCATCCCGCCGTGCAGGTAGTGAGGGCAGACCACGTTCAACGCGACGCAATTCGACTTCTTTCTTTGCCCTTATCTCCTCCAGTCGCAGTTGTCTCTCTCCTTCTTCCGCTGCAGCCGAGCTTCTCGCTCCTCTCGCTGCAGCTCAGCCGCACGTTCCTCTCGCTGCAGCTCAGCCGCACGTTCCTCTCGCTGCAGCTCAGCCGCACGTTCCTCTCGCTGCAGCTCAGCCGCACGTTCCTCTCGCTGCATTTGCGCTTCTCTCTCCTCTCGTCGCAGCTGGGCTTCCAGTTGCATCTTCATTATTTCCAGTTGCAGGCTCCTCTTACTACAGCTGGACCTTCCACTGCTCCCATGTTCACTGTGAATTCTCTCCACACTGGTAGGCGCTTGGGGAGGCCCTAGTCGGGACGGTTCACCTTGCGACGGCTCTCCTCGGGACGGCTCCTCTTGAGATGGCTCCTCTCCCGTCGCTTCCTCTCGAGCTGTGAGCTGTGCCATGATCTCTATCCTTCGCTCCGCTACCTTAGTCGTCCTCAACCTGATCCCAAAGTGGTTTGCCACTTGTTGGAGCTGGGCCTTGGTACACTCTTCCAAAATTCTCTCGTCCCTTGTGTCAATAAATTTCTTTACTTTGTCTTCCTCCATCTCTATATCATGAGCATACACGACAGCACAGACAAGTTAGTAGGCACTAATTTCACCGTTTCAGTCCCTTAGCTGGTTGAGTAACAGTACCACCGAATTCACTGGCCACACTGTATTAGTACCCTGGCAACACTTGTCTTGAAATTTGGTCCACACTGTAGCTTGATCCACGCTTCCTGGCGAAGTTCCCAGTTCTTGGCTACTGGGGTTCGAATCCTGGCAAGGTCGCCAGTTCTCTTGTCACGTGGGGGTGGGCGGTCCGGGGCTCTGCTAACACTGCTAGGGGCTCAAAGGCCCAAATACTCAGCCCCTCCGACTCCCTGGATTCACCGGAGTCTCCTTGGTCACACAAGATAGGACCAACAATGCCCACCTCCGCAGGTCTTTGCTTCCACCACAAAGGGGTGCCACTGATTCACCCTGGAAGCCCTTCAGTCAACCACGGGAAACTGCTGTTAACAGTTCCGGCCTAGACCCGTGGGGGAGTGAAGGAAGACTCAGGCTTACCTATAACCATAACCTCCCTGAGTCTTGCCTGCCAGACAAAAAAAGGTTGCAGGAACTCCTTTCCCGCCTGTCTTCTCTATCTTCCTCTTAGCAAGGTCGCCAGCTGGGTTATTATATCTGCACCCCAGCAATGCAGTTCAGTGGGTGTATATATATCGTTTGTAGCCAGAAATGTATGCTCATAGAGAAATATCACAAATGGAGGCACACTCAAACACAGTAATAAAATGTGTGGATTTACTGACGCAAATTACATGAACCACACACACAATCACAAGTAATACATGAATATGGAATATGGATAATGAGTCTGGAGATCGTCAGCCTCTTCTTCCACGACCTCCAACACTCCTTCAACTGGGCAGGAAGACAGGAGTCTCACACTCTCACAGGAGGGCCTCTTCACCACGTCGGCACCTCTTCTTCACTGTCCTGCCATCCATACACACTGTCCTCTCTGACAGTCCTGGACACAAGCTGCCTTGCAGCCTATTCTACTATTAAAGTAATAAAGTCTTGCTGCCACATACACAAGTAAATATTGTGGCCTAACTAGCCTACTCATACAAGGGGTAATGGGAGGGAAAAATGATCTACCTTACACTCCTGGCTCACGACGCCTGTCCCTCGATGGTGTGAGGTTCCCACGCTTCCTTGGGTCGATCCTCGACGATCCAGGGCGTTCCACAGGTCCTCAGGTGTCGTGAAGCCTTCGCGTCGTCGCCGTTCCAATCCCTGAGATTCAGCTGCCCCAATCCTGGTTCATCGATGGGCGCTGAGCTAATCACTATTTTTCCCCACACTCGCCTCTCCCACAGGGCGTCGCTCCTTGTCCTAGGCACGGTGTCGTCCTTCCAAGATTCTCAGTGGATGTGACCCCAGTCACAGCTAGCTTGCTCGCCCACCTTCCAGACCTCAACGTCCAGCCAGCGGCGCCGCCCAGCGTCGTCGCCGACTATTTTCCAAGTTTGGCACTTCTCTGCTCACTGAACTTGGTTCCTCTTTGGCTTCCCAGAAGCGCAGGGTCTCCAATAACTGTGATGGGCGCGAAGGCCAGCTCAATCCACTGAACAAGGCTTGCAGAGCCTCCAATCTTGAGAGCAGACCGAGGCGCGTCCTGTCGCTTCCACGGTCAGTACAACTCTGACGTTGGCGCCGCCCGGGGCACTCGGTGACGTCATGGCGGGCCCTGATTTGTCGCCCGCGACCTACGTCGGCCAATCCGCGATCGGCTTGTCTCCCTTCCAAAAGGTCATATCTGCCGTAGGGGATACTGTTTCATTTTATAACAGGGCGCCAATTTTCCTTTATTTACAACTTATAATATAACCTCCTTCCATTAAATGGCAGCCGGTCTGGTCGCCACATATATCATTAGACTCCCTGAACCTCAGAGAATCAGTAGGGAGAGCTGATATGACTCTTTAAGCCGGCAAACGAAAGAAATAGGAGAGGGCACCGTAACAAGGCAGAGACAGCGGTACCAAGGCGCACCCGAAAGGAACGACGAGAGAAGAAGCTGCGAAGAAAGAGAGGGAGATGACCACGAAGGCCAAACGAATGAAGTTGAGATAGAATATGATATCGCCAAGTGGTGTCGTAAGCCTTTTCCAGGTCAAAAAGGACGGCAACAACGGAGGTCTTCGCAGCAAAAGCAGTACGAATATAGACCTCCAAGTTCACCAGGACATCTGTCGTGCTGCGGCACTTGCGGAAACCAAATTGAGAAGGGGAGAGGAGGTGATGGTGTTCCAGGAACCACATCAGACGAACGTTAACCATACGTTCAAAGAGTTTGCAGACACAACTTGTGAGGGCAATAGGGCGAAAGTCTTTAGGGGAAGTACCCAGAGACCCTGGTTTGCGAACAGGGAGGACAACGGCATCGAGCCAGTCCTCAGGGACTGACGACGACTCCCAGATCCGATTTTACAGACTCAGTAAATACTGAGACGTGCTCGGAGGAAGATGGCAAAGCATCTCATTATGAACACCATTGGAGCCCGCCGCCGTAGAACCGCAGAGGGCCAGGGCAGAACGAAGTTCAGAGAGAGAGAGAAGGGATCATTATAAGGAAGCTGAAGACGAGTGCAGAAATCTAAAGGACGAGACTCAAGGACAGGTTTACGAAGAAGGAAAGATTGGGGAAGATGAAGACCAGAGCTAACAGAAGAAAAGTGGGAACTCAGTTCGGAAGCGACCTGCAACGGGTCCACCAGAAGAGTATCATGGAGGTGAAGGACCGGTGAAACATAGGGAATGAACTTACCCGCTATCTTGCGGATACGCTTCCAGATCTGGGGCAGAGGAGTTTCGGACGTAATTGTTGTTACGGACCCGGATCCGACGTCCGAGCACGGAGCAGTGACGACCACGCCATCTGTGGGTCAGCTCCCGAAACCCCCTCCAAATGGACGACGACACCTGGCAAGGACGAGGTGTACCGGCCACAAGGGCCAGTTTCCAGTCCTGTTCAACTCACAACACCGCCGCTGCTGACCTCTTGTGAGGTGGTGCCCAGACGACAGCGCCATCTATGGAGTGGATATGTCGGGCGTTTGTGTCTGAGCCCGTAAGTGAGGTGCTTTAGTGTGTCCCTGTTATTGATGACGTGTCTGCTTACAGAGTCGACCTGGGACTGCTGTAAGGGATGTTGAGTCAGTCTACCCAAGGCAGCCGTCCCCATACCTTGTGCTTTGCTGCAGCAGCTGTGAGTCATCTCCTGGAGGAACACTGTGGTGTTACCCTGCCTGTGAAGCGGCAGTGAAGGATTGTCGTACCCGGGACTGACTGCTGGAGACTATTAACCACTGGGGTATTGTAGACAGGAGAATGATCTGTGGTATCACACGAGGCTCCTGACTAGGGCGCTACCCTAGTATCGCTCGTGGAGTGGCCTGACCAGCGTTGCTGATCCGGAACCTGCCAGCTGTGTTGCTGGACTTGTGGTTGATGGCCTCCACGGCGGTGCCGCCAGTGGAACTGTGTTTTGGCGGGCCTGTGGCCGGGGTAGACTCAGCTTCTCAAAGGATTCGTTGTGAGGCCACGAAAGCACCGAGAGCTTGGATCCAGAGTCTTCAGGAGAAGACGATTGTATAAATAATTCCCCTGTACAGTGTTAATACCCCTCCCCCCGTGTAATCTTTTTATATATTATTTATTGGTGATGGAAATAATTATAGTATTAAGTTCTTGACTTTATTTCCCTTCCCCTTTAAGTTACTTGCATCACGGATCTCATCCCTTGAAAGCCACTACTGGCTTGGGGCCGGATACCCTTCCTCTAATAACATCAGAGTACGAACCCAGTTGCGACCCGAGAGGGCCGTAACATAATTGGCATCCCCAGCGGGATCCGACCCCTTGTTAAGTATGTTTGACAGGGGTGGTGAAGTGGCGTAATCCCTGTATATAATTCCGCCTGTGTGTGACGATTGGGACGTTATACGTCCTGTGCGGTGCTCAAGAGTGACTAAGTGCGATATTGTGCAGTGCGGTGCTCGCTGTGATTAAGCGATTCAGTGCAATATTGTGTAGTGCGGTGCTCGTCGTGATTCAGTGCAATATTGTAGAGCGAAGTGTTCGCTGTGATTCAGTGCAATATTGTGTAGTGCGGTGCCCGAAGTAATTACGTGCAATATTGGCAAGTGAGGCGCCAGGTGCGATAAAGTGTAATATTGACGTAGAACAGTGCTCGGTGCATTAAGTGTTAAAGTTGAGCGGTGTGTTAAGTGCTAAGTTTTCCGGCTGTGACAATGGCAGAAAAGGCTACCATCGATGATCTGGACGAGGTTCAGGCTTTTCTGAACAGAGAGGACTGTCTTGCCAGATTAAAATATCTGAGCAAACCGGAACTTGTGCTAGTGAGCGCCTACCTGGAGATCAAGATCCGTGGCAGTGATTCCCGTGTGGAGATCTTGTCCAAGGTTCACCGGCATTTGAAGGCAGAGAAACAGGAAGGCGAGACTCCTAGTATTAAGGAAGGTGAGGAAATAGCTTCCACTGAACAGGAAGGTAAGAACAGTGATGAGAGTGAACTAAATATAAGTGTGCTCACTGTGAAGATGCGTGAACTAGAGATCCATCGTGAAATAGAATGGAAAAAGCTAGAAATCGCTAAAGAGAGAGAAGAGGAAGCGAGAAAGAGAGAAGACAAGAAATTAGAAATGGAAAGAGAGAGATTAGGAAAGGAATTAGAGATGAGGCGTTTAGAATTAGAAGAAAGGAAGGCAGAAAGAGAAAGAGAAGAGAATCGAGAAAGAGAGAGAGAAGAACGAGAAAGAGAGAGAGAAGAGCGAGAAAGGGAAGAGAAACAGCGAGAGAGAGAAGAAAAGGAAAGACAGAGACAACATGAACTAGAAGTATTACGATTAGGCGGTGGTCGGAGGCCAACAACGGAAACCAGTAGTTTCGATCCGGTAAGAAACATCAAAATGGTCCCCAAATTCCATGAGAAATAAGTGTCAAAGTTCTTTGCAGCCTTCGAGAAAGTCGCTGCCTCTTTGGAGTGGCCAAGGGAGAATTGGGCCATCATGATACATCAGTCTTGACTGGGAAGGCCCAAATCGCCTACTCCACGTTATCCCTTGACGACTCCGGCGATTATGAAGGTGAAGAAGGTTGTGCTCATGGCGTACCAATTGGTACCTGAGGCGTACAGGCAGAAGTTCAGAAACCTGAAAAAGACCTCAGAGCACACTTTCACCGAATTCGCCACCATCAAGGAGCGACTTTTCCAGGAATGGTGTGCCTCTCGGAAGGTGGAGACCAAAGAAGACCTCGAGCAGCTCATACTGCTAGAGGACTTCAAGGATTGTTTGTCTGGAGACCTGAAGACGTACTTAGAGGAACAGCAGGTGGAGACCTTGAGTGCGGCAGCCACCATGGCTGAAGAGTATATCCTGACGCATAGGCCTTCTGCTAAGTACGTCCCAAGGCATTACCAACGCCGGTTTGATAAACCTCAGGACGAAGAGGAGACCCCCGTCCCACGAAGCGCTAAGAAGACGCCCCCAAGTAGCCCTCGAAGGACCAGTCCTAGCAGTCCGAAACACCGGAGTCCGAGGAGGAATATGGTGTGCTGGACTTGTGGGCAGAAAGGGCATGTAGCTGCTATGTGCCGAGGCAGAAGAGGTGGCGGCGCACGAAGGGAGGTGATGTTGATGAGCTGTGTAACATCACCAGCAGGAAACCAGTCTACGATTACGCAGGAAGAACCCAGATTGTTTTCCCCTCACACTTCAGGCGGGTATGTATCGAGTGATCATACTGGTAGATCTGTTGTAGTGCTCAGAGATAGTGGAGCAGCCCAGTCCCTGATCGTGAGAAGCTCGTTACCCGAGGGAGTAAGTGTGGACGGGAGACAACAGGTTGTCCTGTTTGGGTTTCCTAGGATGCAGTACATCGCCCCCTTAGTGCCAGTACATCTCGACTCGCCTTACTTCAGCGGCACATGTGCGTTGGCAGTAGTCGATACCCTCCCTATAGCAGGGATTGACGTGGTACTAGCCAACGACTTGGTATCGGATTGGAGCACCAATCATCCCAAGATCGCGGACGAGTCGGCCGGAACAGCAAGGTCTGAGGTAACGACAGGCAGTGGTAATATCCAGGTAAAGACAGACCCGGATTTAGGTATGTTTAATCCTTCCTCTCGCCTACAGATTGACGACAGAGTCTACAATATTCTAGCAGTGTCTCCTGATTCTCTCGACAAGGAACATGAGGTTACGATGGCAGAAGTACCTGAGCAAGAAGAGAGGCCTTGTGTGCAAGCACCCACGGATACCATTGAGTCTGGAGCGAAGGCGGATGTGTACTTGCGGTATGGCAAGATCAGCGTTCATTGAACCGGCCAGAGATTCCCCAGACGTCAGAGGTATGTGAGGTGTGTTCGAAAGGTCTAGAGCCCTCTTCAGTCTAAACCAGGCTAGTGGATATTGCCGGCTATGGACATAACAAGCTCATGAAACTTGTCCCTAAGGTAGCCAAATGTTTCTTAGCGGTGTTTTGTTGTATTCTTATGTGTGTTCTCAGTAAGGATCAGTGGACGACCCGAAGGATGATGGCTCCCTTGAACATCGTGAAGAGGTCCCAGGGATTAGAGACGTGCACTGTGAGTGTTGCAGTCGAAGAAGGACCTGGAAGGTAATGGTAGATACAGGAGGTACGAGATATGATAATGTAAGTGACTGTTTCCGACAGGTTGACACCCCCCGCGTGATTGCTGAGCCTCAATGCAGCGTTATACGGAACGTTGGTCGACCTGACGGTGGCAGAGCGAATGGCATCTTCAATGTACGAACAGCCCTGTTGGGACTAGGTGTGGACCTAGTAGAGGAATATGCTGTAAGTACTGTTTTACAAGCTGTCGCTGTCACTCTAAATTATCAAACCCCTGTATTCCAGGTGCCCGTCTCCCTGAAGGACTACCGGACCGGTACTAGAAATACCGTCTGGAACCAGCCATCATCGGTGCCCGGACACAGGGAAGTGTCGAGTCGCCCCACATCGTGTCAACACCGATCCTTACTCGAGGGGTGTGAGATGATGCCCCTGCTTGGCATCGCAGTGGAAGTGTGGAAGACTACTTCAGACAGCTCATCGTCCTCCACCTGCAAGTTTCCTTCATGCCAGAGTTGCCCAGTAGGACAGTTCTGTGGACGAGACAGCCTCGCCATGCCAGTTTACAGTATAAGTGAGTCCATTTGGAGTTGTGTCCCCGTAATAATTTGGTTTGTGTTTTTCTTTCTAGAAACCCAAACCAAATTCTTTTTGGTGGGGAGGTGTTACGGACCCGGATCCGACGTCCGTGCACAGAGCAGTGACGACCACGCCATCTGTGGGTCAGCTCCCGAAACCCCCTCCAAATGGACGACGACACCTGGCAAGGACGAGGTGTACCGGCCACAAGGGCCAGTTTCCAGTCCTGTTCAACTCACAACACCGCCGCTGCTGACCTCTTGTGAGGTGGTGCCCAGACGACAGCGCCATCTATGGAGTGGATATGTCGGGCGTTTGTGTCTGAGCCCGTAAGTGAGGTGCTTTAGTGTGTCCCTGTTATTGATGACGTGTCTGCTTACAGAGTCGACCTGGGACTGCTGTAAGGGATGTTGAGTCAGTCTACCCAAGGCAGCCGTCCCCATACCTTGTGCTTTGCTGCAGCAGCTGTGAGTCGTCTCCCGGAGGAACACTGTGGTGTTACCCTGCCTGTGAAGCGGCAGTGAAGGATTGTCGTACCCGGGACCGACTGCTGGAGACGATTAACCACTGGGGTATTGTAGACAAGAGAGTGATCTGTGGTATCACACGAGGCTCCTGACTAGGGCGCTACCCTAGTATCGCTCGTGGAGTGGCCTGACCAGCGTTGCTGATCCGGAACCTGCCAGCTGTGTTGCTGGACTTGTGGTTGACGGCCTCCACGGCGGTGCCCCCAGTGGAACTGTGTTTTGGCTGGCCTGTGGCCGGGGTAGACTCAGCTTCTCAAAGGATTCGTTGTGAGGCCACGAAAGCACCGAGAGCTTGGATCCAGAGTCTTCAGGAGAAGACGATTGTGTAAATAATTCCCCTGTACAGTGTTAATACCCTCCCCCGTGTAATCTTTTTATATATTATTTATTGGTGATGGAAATAATTATAGTATTAAGTTCTTGACTTTATTTCCCTTCCCCTTTAAGTTACTTGCATCACGGATCTCATCCCTTGAAAGCCACTACTGGCTTGGGGCCGGATACCCTTCCTCTAATAACATTAGAGTACGAACCCAGTTGCGACCCGAGAGGGCCGTAACAATTGTTGAGACATAAGATGTCCAACATTCACGTTTAGCCGTACGGATGGCCCTACGGGCAACCGCATTCGCTTTCCGAAAGAAAAGAAAAGAATCGGCCTTCTGCCGACGGTGGTGCCTCTTCCAGGCTGCACGCTTACAGCAGACAGCCCAAGCACAATCGCATTCCACCAGGGAACGCACTTCCGCGGTCCCTGAGAGGAAGAGCGAGGAATAGAGCGGAGGGCAGCGTTGAAGACAGTGTCATGAAAAAGGAGGAGAGCACGAGGGAGAGGTCGGAGAGAGAGCAGCACTGAGGGTAAATAGGTTCCAGTCCGCCTTAGCAAACTGCCACTTAGGGAAGGAGAGGGAAGGGCGAAAAGAGAAAAGGAAACAAGGATGGGGAAATGGTCACTGCCATGGAGGTCATCAAGAACCTGCCACGTGAAATCTAAGTAAAGAGAAGAAGAGCAGAGAGAAAGATCAAGACAGGAAAGGGTGCGAGTCCGAGAGTCCAAGTGAGTGGGCTCACCAGAATTCAGAAGAGACAGGGAAGAAGAGAGGATAAACGGCTCAAGAAGGCGACCTCGGGTATTTGTCAGAACATCACCCCAAAGAGAATGACGACAATTGAAATCACCCAGCAGGAGCACAGGCTCCGGCAAGGAGTCCAGGAGGTGTTTCAAATCAGGAAGAGAAAGCAGGACACTCGGGGGAGATAAATGGAACAAACTGTGTACTATTTCCCCACAAAGATACGAGCAGCAGAACAATGGAGAGGCGAAGGAAAAACTAAGGGGACAAAGGGAACATTAGCACGAATCAAGAGAGCAGAAGAATTAGGAGCC
Organism: Procambarus clarkii; assembly: GCF_040958095.1. Classification (NCBI taxonomy): domain Eukaryota; kingdom Metazoa; phylum Arthropoda; class Malacostraca; order Decapoda; family Cambaridae; genus Procambarus; species Procambarus clarkii. The sequence continues at coordinate 49,273,854 of NC_091155.1, forward strand.
CCAGCAACGGATGGGGGGGAGAAAGGAATAGACACGAAAACGACCAGGACGAGCACCAAGCATCAGCTCCTGGAGACAGACACAAAGGGGCGAAAATCGCGAAATTAGAAGTTGGAGTTCAAGGAAATTGGCGTAAAAACCTCGAACGTTCCATTGAAGAATAGACATCGACGAGAAGAGAAAGGACAAGAACAGAGAACAAGGAAGAAACAAAGGCGAAAGAGCAACAGAGCACGTTAAGAATATCAGGGTCGGGATCAGGGTCAGCAAAGTAAGGGTTAGGGGGCATGGGTAAACTGAGCAAAGACGGAGGGAAGGAAGCGGGAGAACAGCCTAGAGGTGGGCGGGCGGGGTCCGGAAGAGGAGGAGACAACGGAGAGGAGCAGTCAAGGACAGCAGCAGGAAGAGGGAGCGCACCTCAGCAAGGGCAGCAACCAAGAGGAAAGCGGGGGCCAAAGAAACCTCCATAGCAGGAACAGGGGGCGCAACCACTGAAATGGGAGGGGAAGGAGCAATAGAGCCAGTAGTAGGGGCCGAGGAAGAAAGCGAAGCCGTCTTACCCGCCGGGGAGGAGGAACGAGAGGAGCCAGGCTTACGCTTCTGATGCAAAGAGACCGGTGTCCCAGCAACTACGTACTGGGCAACGGATTCCAGCGTCTCAACAGGAGAAGCTGAACGAGAGCACACACGACGGCCGTTAGGAGAGCGATGGACATCCGCTTGCACCGACAGGCAGCGGGGAGAGTCAATAGATGGAAGAGAAGGATCGGAGGGAGACGAGGAAGAAGACACAGGACACATGACAGACCGGGTAGAAAGAAGGGGAACCCCAGACAGAGGACCAGGAGGGGGACCCTTCGGGACAGAACTCAAAGGAACAGAGGAGGGGGCAGTGGGCGCATCAGGGACCAAGGCCCTAAAACGGTTGAGTTGAGGAAGGTGGGAAGGACGAGGAGAGGAAGAGCGCAACACACGAGCATAAGAGACGTTAACATAAGGCGGGAGCCGGCGAACCTGGCGCCTCGCCTCGGGAAAAGATAAACGCTCCCGATGCTTCAAGTTGAGGACGGCTGCCTCAAGTTTGTAATGGATACAGGCACAGGAGAAGGTAGGATGGGCCTCACCACAGTTGAGGCAGCGAGCTTGGGGAGAAGTGCACTCCGACTTAGAGTGACCTTCATCCCCACACAAAGGACAGGGAGAGACAGTCCCAGAGCAGCGGAGGGCACCATGCCCAAACCTCCAGCACTTGTTACAAAGCCGAGGAGAAGGAATATACTCCTGGACAGAGCACTTGGCACCAGCAAGAATGAGAGGATGGATGGGTCCTACCATCAAAGGTGACCTTCACAACTCGAAGGGTTGACGGCGACGACCACGAGGGGGACGAGTAAACGAGTCTACCTGGAGGTCAGAAT
>NC_091155.1:49282771-49305271 GCF_040958095.1 Procambarus clarkii
AACTGGAAAATATTGGAGGGGTGACAGGTAAGCTTCTATCATGGATGAAAAATTTTCTGACTGATAGAAAAATGAGGGCAGTAATCAGAGGCAATGTATCGGAATGGAGAAATGTCACAAGTGGAGTACCACAGGGTTCAGTTCTTGCACCAGTAATGTTTATTGTGTACATAAATGATCTACCAGTTGGTATACAGAATTATATGAACATGTTTGCTGATGATGCTAAGATAATAGGAAGGATAAGAAATTTAGATGATTGTCATGCCCATCAAGAAGACCTGGACAAAATAAGTATATGGAGCACCACTTGGCAAATGGAATTTAATGTTAATAAATGCCATGTTATGGAATGTGGAATAGGAGAACATAAACCCCACACAACCTATATATTATGTGAGAAATCTTTAAAGAATTCTGATAAAGAAAGAGATCTAGGGGTGGTTCTAGATAGAAAACTATCACCTGAGGACCACATAAAGAATATTGTGCAAGGAGCCTATGCTATGCTTTCTAACTTCAGAATTGCTTTTAAATACATGGATGGCGATATACTAAAGAAATTGTTCATGACTTTTGTTAGGCCAAAGCTAGAATATGCAGCTGTTGTGTGGTGCCCATATCTTAAGAAGCACATCAACAAACTGGAAAAGGTGCAAAGACATGCTACTTAGTGGCTCCCAGAACTGAAGGGCAAGAGCTACGAGGAGAGGTTAGAAGCATTAAATATGCCAAAACTAGAAGACAGAAGAAAAAGAGGTGATATGATCACTACGTACAAAATAGTAACAGGAATTGATAAAATCGATAGGGAAGATTTCCTGAGACCTGGAACTTCAAGAACAAGAGGTCATAGATTTAAACTAGCTAAACACAGATGCCGAAGAAATGTAAGAAAATTCACCTTCGCAAATAGAGTGGTAGACGGTTGGAACAAGTTAAGTGAGAAGGTGGTGGAGGCCAAGACCGTCAGTAGTTTCAAAGCGTTATATGACAAAGAGTGCTGGGAAGACGGGACACCACGAGCGTAGCTCTCATCCTGTAACTACACTTAGGTAATTACACACACATTCCTGTTGCTGAAGCAGGTGAAGAATTACACACACAGATCACAATAACGTGATGCATCAAATGAACAAATCCACAAGGGCCGTGACGAGGATTCGAACCTGTGTCCGGGAGCATCCCAGACACTGCCTTAATCGACTGAGCTACAACAGGGTAAAAGGGTTGAAACCGAAGTTCTACTGAACTTACTGGATCCCATAGCCTCTCCGAGGCACAAACCAGGCTTTTACACAACCCCCCCCCCCCTCCCTGCACCCGAGCTATGTCAACAGGCCGTTCTCCCTCTTCGCCCTTACATCATCACACACAGATCACAATAACGTGATGCATCAATTGAACAAATCCACAAGGGCCGTGATGAGGATTCAAACCTGTGTCTGGGAGCATCCCAGACACTGCCTTAATCGACTGAGCTACGACAGGGTAAAAGGGTTGAAACCGAACTTCTACTGAACTTCCTGGATCCTTTTACCCTGTCGTAGCTCAGTCGATTAAGGCAGTGTCTGGGATGCTCCCGGACGCAGGTTCGAATCTTCATCACGGCCCTTGTGGATTTGTTCAGGTGAAGAATTAGTTGTCATCTGGATTTTTCCGAGTTTCAGAGTTTCCGAGATATTTTCTATTTTGATAAAAATATGTATAATGTTAATGTATTTTGATAAATGAGCTTTCCTGTCTACTTAGGTAATGATTCCAAAAATCGTCCTTCCTTTCCTACCTAAAATCTGGATGTAGCAGGTGCTCAATTGTCAAAAGTGAAAAATTTGGTTTGTCTTCCGAATGCACCATATCAGTAATTTTTTTAATAATCTTTTAAAAATAGTAAATGCCACTATTTTTGCAAAATTATTACAAGATCTATTATTCTAATAAGGGTTTGATAAAATACAGTAGACTGTCTACTGGTTTTACCTGTAATAAGGTTTGATACAGATGATTATGGATATATTGAAAAGCTCTTATTTTAAGAAGCAATTTTTTAAAGAGTATTTTGTAATGAGCAGCTCTGAAAATCAGTTGATTACAGATAATGCTACATAATACACTTCATGTGTGTATATGTTACAACAAGTGAGGTATATAATAGTATTTATGAGTAAGATGTAATTGTGTCTGACACTGATAAAATTATAAACCATTGTAAACAATTTGTTCACTTTCAAAACTTGGGTAATTACATATGACAGTGTCAGACCACTGAGGTAGAATTGAAACAGGAATTTCCTTAAGTACTTTCATATTTCAGTAATACATCTTCAGAAGGAATCATTCCTCCTGAAGATGTATTATTTAAATATGAAAGTACTTACGGAAATTCCTGTTCCAATTCTTCATTCGCGGTCTGACACTGTCACATTTTTCACATGTTAATTTCCGTGATTTACACACAAATTTATATACATACAAATACATATACACACATATATATATATATATATATATATATATATATATATATATATATATATATGTATATATATATATAAATATATATATATATATATATATATATATATATATATATATATATATATATATATATATGTATATATATATATATATATATATATATATATATATATATATATATATATATATATATATATGTATATATATATATATATATATATATATATATATATATATATATATATATATATATATATATATATATATGCATATGCATATAAATAAAAAACAACTAAATGTAAATAATTTTACCTTGTACCTAGATCCACCAAGCCTGTATGGCGCGCGTTTCAGTACTTCGGAAATCTAGAATGATCTAGAATCTCTTATCTGCAATGAAACAATACATATTATTGCACTTACGAAAACATGGATGAATGTAGAAAATACAGAACTATTAGCTGAATATCAAATAAATGGATTTAATCTGTTTCACACAGATAGATATATTAGACCGTGTATGTTAGGTAATACCTAACATACACGCCTCCACACACACTACATTTGAAATGTAGTCTCGAAAAGACTACATTTCAACAGAAACGTGCCACAGACCAGTCACAAGACAGAACCTCGTCGAGGCCAAACGTCTAAATGAGAGCATGAACAAGAAAGAAATAATTTTTTAACATCAGGCATCGTACACACACTGAATGCACCTGCAGACACACAACAAGCACTATCAATATAGCAAAGATTACTCCATAAAAAAATAATTAAATTATTGACCAACATGAGAGAGGGTTAGCCAACATGAGAGGGTTGTGTTGATTGCCTGAAAATATTTAAATTGTTTAATGTATTGAATGGCATTTTTCAAGTTACAACATTTATTAAATTACTGAACTAGGTTCTAGGCTTTGCTAGGCTTAATTCAATTATTACAGATGAGCCTAACCTAGCCTAGAACCCAGCGGGTTTTCTTCCTATTGGGGAGTGTTGTACATGCTGCTATGGCGGTGTGTCCACTCACAAGATGAGTGGCTCTGCCCAATAAACTCGCCCCTCGGGGCAAAATTTAAAGAAATTTAGAACCTAGTTCAGTAATTTAAAAAATGTTACTTGAAAAATGCCATTCAATACATTAAACAATTTAAATAATTTCAGGCAATCAACACAACCTTCTCATGTTGGCTAATCCTCAGCAGTGCTCAGGCCCCTGTGCCCAGGCCCTGGGGCCTGAGTCCTCAGTTCCATACACTAGCACTGCCCAGCCTCACCTCCACATACACTAGCACTGCCCGACCTCGCCTCCACACACACTAGCACTGCCCGGCCTCGCCTCCACATACACTAGCACTGCCCGGCCTTGCATCCACACACACAAGCACTGCCCGGCCTCACCTCCACATACACTAGCACTGACCGGCCTCGCCTCCACACACACTAGCACTGCCCAGCCTCGCCTCCACATACACTAGCACTGCCCGGCCTCGCGTCCACACACACTAGCACTGCCCGGCCTCGCCTCCACACACACTAGCACTGCCCGGCCTCGCGTCCACGCACACACTAGCACTGCCCGGCCTCGCCTCCACACACACTAGCACTGCCCAGCCTCGCCTCCACATACACTAGCACTGCCCGGCCTCGCGTCCACACACACTAGCACTGCCCGGCCTCGCCTCCACACACACTAGCACTGCCCGGCCTCGCGTCCACACACACTAGCACTGCCCGGCCTCGCGTCCACACACACTAGCACTGCCCAGCCTCGCCTCCACATACACTAGCACTGCCCGGCCTCGCCTCCACACACACTAGCACTGCCCGGCCTCGCCTCCACACACACTAGCACTGCCCGGCCTCGCGTCCACACACACTAGCACTGCCCGGCCTCGCGTCCACACACACTAGCACTGCCCAGCCTCGCCTCCACATACACTAGCACTGCCCGGCCTCGCCTCCACACACACTAGCACTGCCCGGCCTCGCCTCCACACACACTAGCACTGCCCGGCCTCGCCTCCACATACACTAGCACTGCCCGGCCTCGCCTCCACACACACTAGCACTGCCCGGCCTCGCCTCCACACACACTAGCACTGCCCGGCCTCGCCTCCACATACCCTAGCACTGCCCGGCCTCGCCTCCACATACACTAGCACTGCCCAGCCTCGCCTCCACACACACTAGCACTGCCCGGCCTCACCTCCACACACACTAGCACTGCCCAGCCTCACCTATCCATTCACTAGCACTGCCCGGCCTCGCCTCCACACACACTAGCACTGCCCGGCCTCACCTATCCATACACTAGCACTGCCCAGCCTCACCTATCCATTCACTAGCACTGCCCGGCCTCGCCTCCACACACACTAGCACTGCCCGGCCTCACCTCCACACACACTAGCACTGCCCAGCCTCACCTATCCATTCACTAGCACTGCCCGGCCTCACCTCCACACACACTAGCACTGCCCGGCCTCACCTATCCATACACTAGCACTGCCCGGCCTCACCTCCACACACACTAGCACTGCCCGGCCTCACCTATCCATACACTAGCACTGCCCCTCGCCTCCACATACACAGCACTATAACCAGCAATAGAATCTAATAATATAATAAAATATAAGTGTTTACTTACGATAATATTTGCATGAAGCGTTTGTCCTCTGTCCGCTGACTGCACTGACGACACATTGATTGATTGATAAAGATTAAGCCACCCAAGAGGTGGCACGGGCATGAATAGCCCGTAAGTGGTACAATTTTTTTTCTCAGTATTCTGAGGTTGCATTTAACCATCAAGCTGTTATCGCGGGGGAGGATACTGCTTCACAGTCTTTATGAGGGTGTCCAGCTGCTGGACACCTTTGTTGACCAGGAGAGTGGCTGTGTTGATAACTTCAGGGTGGCCACTGCATGATTCAGGAACTCTTAAAGCTCTTCTAAGGTCATTGGTTGCTTCACATTCCAGAAGATAGTGAAGTAATGGCTTTTCTGTGACAGTTTGGCAGAAGATTCACTCTCTCTGTCGGGGTTCACCAATCTCCTAGTTGCATCTGTAACCTAGACGTAGTCTATATAACCTAACTGCTATTTCCCTGTGGATTCCTTTTGGGATATTTAACCTGGATATTTAGATGTGGGTGGCTCCTGCTACTGCTATGCTATACATTTGCTCTTCTATTATGCGCCTTAGGATTGTCGGATCATAGGCAGCCTTTTTCATTGGGAGACTTTCTATTACTATTTTGAATGTAGGCTCTTCCCACGGCGTGGAAGGAGTGTAATTTGGGTGCGGATGATCACCCTCTCTATCAAGAATCATGTTTTTTAAATGTAGTCTGTTTAGGACTTTTCCTGCTCTTGCAACCCAAGAGTTTCCATTGTTTTGGCCTAGTCCAACCACCAAGGCCTGCCGTACTGGGACTGTTTTATACTCTTAATTATTTGTTCTTAGTTAATCCCCTTGTCACTAAACCTAGGGCTTTTTATTACCCTGTTAATTAACCATTACTAAGCTAATTATCTTCAAGATCATTTTTTTTTTATGATTATTATTTTTCTTATTATTTTTTATTTTACATTTATATTGTCAGTCTCTACTGATTTTTTGTTTTTTATTTTATGTAACTGCTGTGTCCTTCCTGGCTATCTATTGGATCTTTATTTTACTTCTAAATTGTTACTATGTTATTGTATTTGCTTTTATTCTTGTGTTTTGCTTTATCGTGTATCTTGTATCGTGATCCCTCTGCATCTCTATGCACACTGATATTGATCCTGATCAAAATCTTCTGTCTCATATCTACACCAACCAGCACATTGATCATCATTATTGCAAGTATTTCACAGAACACCAGGCTAAAAACAAACTCCAAAATAGCACCTGTCTATCAGTTTATAACCAAAATGTTAGATCACTTGGTAAACATTTTGACGATTTAAATGCATTACTCACAGCACTAGGTACTAACTTCCCGTTCATTATTTTAACAGAAACTTGGCTAAATAAAGACTATACCCAACTCTACAACTTAGCTGGTTATAAAGCCATTCATAACTGTAGGCCTAATAAAAAAGGTGGTGGGACAGCTATATATTACCGAGATACATTTATCTGCAACAGTGCTATTAGTGACAGAGATGACTACTGTGAATATACTTTTGCTCAGTTTACAATTAAATCCCTTAAATCCTCTTTGACTATTGGAGCCATCTATAGATTTCCCAATACTAACATAGCTTCTTTCTCAGACAACCTAAGGAATCTTATTATAAACAACAATCTCAACAAAAACCACATCATTCTGGGAGGAGACTTTAATATTGACCTGGGTCAATAAAATTGCTCTCAAGTTGACTATTTCCTTAACAGCAGGAACTCCTGTATGCTAATCCCCACAATCACCAAACCTACCCGAGTCACTCAAACATCAGCCACTACCTTGGACCACATATGGACAAACATAACAGCTCCCCTTGTATCTGGTATAATCTACGACAGAACAACTGACCACTATCCTACCTTTCTCATAGCGAACATGGACATAACACCACCAAAAAGCAAAAAACTTTCATTTAGGCTACATAGTGAATCAGCTTTAGACAATCTTACAGAGGCACTTTACAATATTAACTTGGATTCTGAATTCAATAATACCCATGATATAAATTCATTAGCTAACCTCTTCCTCTCCAAAACTCTAAGCCTCTACAACCTTCATTGTCCCCTTCTTACCAAGCAAGTAACTGACAAAAGATTAAACAATCCATGGCTCACAAGTGGCATTCTCAACTCAATCAACAAGAAACATGAATATGAAAAGAAAGTTAGGATTGGCCTAGTTTTAAAGGAAGTAGCTAAAAGGTACTCATCAATGCTTACCAGTATCATAAGAAAGGCAAAACTTGCATATTATGTGAATAAATTCAATGAAGCAAAAGGCAACATGAAAAACACTTGGAAAACTATCTCTAGTATCATAGGAACTAAACAACACTCACATAACCAAATAAAACTCTACAAGGATGGGGATATACCGTCAACTGATTTAGAAATAGCAAATGAATTTAATAGTTTCTTTTCATCGGTTGGTGATAATCTTGCCAGTAAAATCCCACAGACTCAGACACATATTAACACATATCTCTCAGGCAGCTATCCAAACTCTCTTCTCCTTTCACCAATCAGCCCGGCAGATGTTGTGTCCATCATACACTCTCTAAAAACCAAGGCAGGGAACACCAGTGAAATTCCGTCCATTGTGTACAAGAGAGCCTCCCATGCCCTTGCCCTACCCATAGCACTACTGTTCAACAAATCTATAGAGGGTCACACCTTCCCTGATATCCTCAAAAAAGCAAGAGTAACGCCAGTCCATAAAGGAGGCAATCCGGCGGACATAAACAATTATAGACCAATATCAAATCTACCCATTCTATCAAAAATATTTGAAAAAATTATTTACAAACAGCTCTATTCCTACCTCGTAAAATTCGACATACTCAGCCCCTGCCAGTTTGGCTTCCGGTCCCAAAAGAGCACCAACGATGCAATCATTATTCTCCTTGACGTTATCTACTCAGCCCTTGACAAAAATGAGTTTCCAATTGGACTCTTCATTGACCTAAGAAAAGCCTTTGATACTGTTAATCACAACTACCTCTTACTTAAACTCCAGCATTATGGAATCCGAGGCCTTGCCCTTGACTACATCCGATCCTATCTTAGTGACAGACACCAATATGTAACCATCAATGATACAACTTCTTCCACTCTACCAATTACCGTTGGAGTGCCACAGGGCAGCATCTTAGGACCTCTTCTATTTCTTATATATATAAACGATCTGCCTAATGTCTCTAATATTCTCAAACCTATATTGTTTGCTGACGATACTACCCTTATCTATTCAAACCTCAACCCACATACACTAAATAATGTTGTGAATAATGAATTAAAAAAAGTCCACTTATGGATGTCAACGAACAAACTAACATTAAACATCGAAAAGACTTACTACATCTTATTTGGAAGCAAATCTTCAAATGCAATTCAGCTACAGATAGACAACATTAACATCAGTAATAAAAATGATGGCAAGTTTCTTGGCCTATTCCTAGACAAGAGACTCAACTTCAGCACCCACATTCAACACATAACTAAGAAAGTCTCTAAGACAGTTGGTATACTCTCCAAAATCAGATATTATGTTCCTAACTCTGCTCTCCTCTCACTATATTATGCACTAATCTACCCCTATCTTAATTATGGTATCTGTGCATGGGGGTCTACCACTGCAAACCACCTTAAGCCCATCATCACACAGCAAAAATCTGCTATCAGAATAATAACTAACTCTGCTTTCAGACAACACTCAGCTCCCATGTTTAAATCCCTAAACTTGCTAAATATTAACTCCCTTCACACATTCTCTTGTGTCAACTACATTTACAAAACCCTGTTCTTAAATGCAAACCATGCTCTGAAACTCTCCCTGGACAGATGTAATAGGACCCATTATCACCACACCAGAAATAAATATCTCTTTGATATCCCCAGGGTCAAACTTAATCTGTGTAAACACTCTATGCAAATTAAGGGACCTAGTCTATGGAACTCACTCCCTAGTGAATTGAAAAACTGTAAAACTTTTGCCTTATTTAAAAGCAAAACCAAAAAGTACCTAACTTCATCTTCTTAGTTTCCTACACTGAGCTTTAAATTTGCTCTGTACCTAGTGTTACCCAATCTCCTAATTTTTATGTAATATTAAACAACCTTATCATTGTGTTCATTGCTGTCTTCTTTTATGTGCTAGCCATATGCTGTATTGTGCCTACCAATTTGTTGTCAACTACCATTCAAGCTGTCATTGCAATCAATCTTAGCTACCTATGTGCTTTAACTGTACCTACTTTAACTGTACCTACAATTTTCTCTCAACTTTTTTTTTCATTTCATGTAATCTGTTATCATTTTTTTGTCTATAAATTTTGCAAGTATTTACCTCCTTAAAATTTTCTTAGATTAAGGACCTGCCCGAAACGCTGCGCGTGCTAGTGGCTTTACAAGACTGTAATTACCATATTTGTATCCTCACATTCCTTATGTACATTATTTTATATGCATAAATAAATAAATAAATAAATAAATAAAAGAAAAAATTATCTTACTGATAATTGTAGCTGTCCTTTGTGATATTCTTTCTTGTAGAGAGGGCAAACCCGTCTCCAGTCTAAGAGTTTCAAGCCTGGTCCACATGGGGGCTCCCAGTGCAGCTCTCATAGCATTGTATTGGGCAACTTCAATCTTTTTCCACTGTTGGTGTGATAGATTTGTGAGTGCAAGTGCGGCATAATCGATCACTGATCTGACTGCCTGTACATAGTATGTGCGAAGGACTTGCAGATTGGCTCCTCCAGAAAGGGAGGTTAGCGACCTGAGGATTGCCGTCCGGGCCGCAGTTCGCTCTCTCAAGTAAGTGACCTCAGCATTAAAATTCATGTGTGTGTCCAGGATGATTCCTCGATACTGATAGTTGTCGACCCATTCTATTGGTTGACCCTGTACTGTGAGTTGGATGTTGGGCTTCGCTATTTTAATGGGCATGCCCTTTGACTTTGAGGGGTTGAGTTTGATCCCAATCTGTTTTGCCTCTTTACTAATGCAGTCTATGCATTTGGGTGCAAGGCGCGCCGCATCCCTTCCTTCTATGATGATGACAAAGTCGTCCGCATAGTTTAGCAGCCTGCAGTGATGTGGGAGTTTCAACCTCATTATTATTTCCATTAAACAGTTGAAGAGAAGAGGGCTGAGAATACCTCCTTGCGGTGTACCATTTTCATGTCTTTTGTACTCAGAGACTGTGCCATGAAGTTTTACTCTTGCTTCTCTGTTTATGAGACAGTTTTTGGTCCAGGAGAGCAGGTTGCCTCTGACCTCTTTGTCAATGAGGCAGCAGAGAATTGCTGGGGCGCTAGCCAGTTCAAAGGCTTTTACGAGGTCCAGGAATATCAGCATTCCTGGTCTGTCATTCAAGTGGGCTAACAGAGTTGTAATACATTCCACTGTGCCAAGCCCTCTTCTATAGGCATACATATCATGGTGCAGTTTAGGCATTTTCCACTCCAGTCTGTTGAGTGCCATTCTGTCAGCCGTCTTGGCTGCACAGCTTTGGAGAGAGATGGGCCTGGGATTAGCTGGATCTTTGGGTTTTGGGATCGGCACTATGTCTGCTCTATTCCAAGCAGGTCTAGTTTGAGAAGTCCAGGCTAAATTAATTAACCTTAGGTATGCAGCGTCTCCCTCTGGGCCGAGGTTTCTAATCATTTTATAGGTTATTTTGTCGGCTCCAGGGGATGTATCCTTGGAGTTTTTCTTAGCCCGATTGAGCTCATCCAGTGTGAAGGGGCATTAGTGTCAGAGACTTCTTCACATGCTGTAAGGATTTTGTGCCACCTTTCTTCCTCTAGTCCGGTCTGTACTGCTGTACATCTGTACTGCTAATACATCTGGTGGAAGTTGATTGCTGGCCGCTCTCTCTGCAAACCTGGTTACCAGTACTTCGGCTTCCTGTTGGGTGTGGAGCTTTAGGTGTTTTATTCCCTTTGGCCCGGGGAATTTGCTGCCACATCTCTCCGAGAGAAGTGTGTTCATTCAGGTGTGAACACCATTCCAGCCACTTTTCTTCTTTTATTTGTCTGGTCTCTCGATGCACATGTTCCTTGACCTCACAAAGTAAGATCCTGTTGCGGTCACTTGGCTGCTTTTTGTATAGCTTTCTTGTTCTATTGAGTCTATGGTTGAGTTCTTTGACACGTTCGCAATAGTACCAATGATCTTTATGGTGTCCGGTGGACTGTTTTTTTCAGTGGGATTGAGTGGTTGGCTGCACTTTGAATCGCTTTGACAAATTCTTGTTCTGCCTGATTAATGTCTTTGGGAAGATCATAGTTTCTTTGCCACTCTGAAATGAGGTTTTGAAATCGGTCCCAGTTTGCTAAAGCAAAGTTCCAGGCTTCAGATGGAGGTGGAGGTGGGATGGGTAGGTCTAACTGAAGATCAATTTGGACCCCATAGTAGTCGCTTGTGAGTGTGGGCTCAACTGACCATGTTGCTGCATCTCTTAGGGAGGCTGAAACGAAGGTTAGGTCTAATCTGCCTCCTTGGATGTGGGTAGGTTCATTCTTGTTTAGGATTTGTATTTCTGGAAGCTGATCCAGTAAATGTGTATGCCGGCTTCATTGGTTCTGTTCGAGCCCAGTGCCAATCGATGATGGGCATTAAAATCTCTACAAATGATTGTGTTTGTTATTGTCGCGTGTCCAAATAACACAGAGAGATCCATTTCGGCTTGTGGAGACCTGTACACGTTGAACACTTCAAGTTTGTTGTGTCTTAGCTCAATGGTGACTCCCATTACCTCTGTCCCTGCTCCACAATTGGGTGGGCTGGTTATGGATTTGGAGATCAGGTCACATTTTACATAGAATGCACATCCCCTGGATTGCCCATTGATCCATGGAAGGAAGAAGCCTCGATAGCCTGAGATTTTAGGTTCTAATCCGGCTCGAAGCAAGCTCTCCTGTAGTATCAGGATGTCTATGCCCTTGGTTGCTGCTATGCATTGCAAGTGTTGCAATTTAGTGCGCAGTCCTTGCGCATTCCATTGCAGGATCTTTAGACCTCTAGGTTCTTGGAATTTGCTGATAATTCCGTGGTATCCATGGAGTCTGATGAACACGCCATGGAAGTTGCAATTGGTATATAGGTTCTTAGTGGACCTGAAATTGACTCATCAATGCCGCTTTCCGACGAGCTGGACTCTATCTGTTTTTTATAGGGGTGTCTCCTGCCCTGCTGTCTTGACGGTGTGGATATTACATCTTCGAATTTTTTTGAGCTTGTGCTCAATTGTCTTCCAAGTCTCTGTGGTTTGCTTGATTCCATGTGAAGACAGCAGACTTTCGATCAACTTACTGACCAAAGTTTTGAGCATTGGCCAGAGAGCGTCCAGTTCAGTGGGAGCACTATTTAATGTTGTGCAGGTTTGGGGCCTAGTAGCTTTTAGACCCTTCTCGCTGGTAACTTTGACACTGGAATTGCTACTCCTATTGGCCCCAGTGTGCTTGCTGGATGAAATGGGAGGCCGACTGCTTTGAACATGATTCTTGTGTCCTCCATCTTTCTTTTTGTCCTGTACTGTCTTCTCACCCTTCACCATGGCCGATGGTGAAGGGCCGTGTGCCCCCTCTTCCTGAATGGGTAGACCCCACGCGGTTTTAGTGGGCATGGGAGCTGGTATTCGTTTTGGTGGGGGTTTCAGCTCCGCTGTAGGCGTGGTGGGGTTCGTTTGAAGCCTTTTGAGCCTTTCAGGGCATTTCAAGTTCCAGGCATGATGTGCCTTGGAACAATTTGGGCATTTTGCCTGAACAGGGTGGTTTGCCTTGAATTTATCAATACATGTTTTTGTATCATGGGGCTGGCTGCAGACTCCGCACCTCACTGGGCGTTGGCAGCCATCTTTGTGATGCCCAAATCTCTGACATCTAAAGCATCTTTAGGGGTTCTGGGGTGTAAGGCCTGTGTTGGAACACGCCCCACATTCCAAGGTCAAGTTTCTCCGGGATCCGTCCTCTTACTGTGAGAAGGATTTGTCGAGTTTCCTGTTTTGTGGTTCGTACTTGGCATCTCTCTGCTGACACCACATAGTTCAGCTTTTCGAGATGGCCAATGGCCATATGCAAGGGATAGTGGAGGACAATGATTTTACTTATTTTTCCTCTGGTTTCAGTTCCTCACATTTTGCGTAATTTTTTAGAATCGTAGCGGCCGACTCGTCTTTAGGCCTCAGAATGTATTCTCCTTTGAGATTAGGTTTTGCTCTGACCTGGAGCTGGGGGTACTCTTTTTCCAGGTCCACTACAGTAGCGTAGGAAGACTTACCTTCGGTGTGCTGCACTTTGAAGATTGGAAGCGTAGATCTAGTCTGAGGCGCTGGGAGAGCTGGAGATGCTGGAGAGATTAATGGGCGATGGGTCGTCATGGAGTGGCTTGTCCTGTTTGCCTTATTCACGTGATGTCACTCGCCGTCACTTTCAGAACTAGTATCCATTATCGATGGTTTTTTCCTACACTGAGCAGCATTGCTGGATCGATTATAAGTCAATTGGAATTCCATGATGATATTCAAATGATCACTTGTGGAGTGGTCTGGTGAGTGACTGACGACAAAATGGCCGCTCTGTTGATACTGGCGCGGATGATGCTGTGACGTCACAGGTGAGGGCAGCAATGCGCATTTTGTCCCTCGATCCTTAATCATTCCCTTGTATATATAATTGGCGAGACAATTTACTTATTATTTACTTATCTTAGTTAGCAAATAGGGGATATTTGGCTAAGATTTCTGGTAGCAGATCGTTTTGAATGAAATATTTAAACATCTCTGGAACATTTATTATAAAATTGTCTCTGAATTCAATTCAATTCAATTCAATTGAAGTCTTTTCCCAGCAAACACAGAACGTTTGTGGACGTTTTTAAATGGTGCCACAAAGGTAATACTGTAACTTTTGACATAAATACGTATATCTGACATCCTTAAAACCAAAGGATATAACTAAAAACATATATTCTTGAGACACAGTTTTTTAAGATTTATATAAAAATTTAAAAATAATAGTAAATGCTATGGTATTATAATGTTTTCATGCTTTATATTTAAGAATAAATAATTTTCAGTCAACATTTAGTATTTTTGTTTACTTTCTGTAAAGCTATCCAATTTACGTTCTTATAACATAAATATAACATTTATATGACGTCAGTATAACGTTATTTACACGACATCATTACGTTATTATGATGTTATATTAACGTATAATTCCTGTATGAAAACCAGAATATATATTGAACTTTATGTTTTAAACCTTGTAAAGTTATCATAAAACTTGGAATAAGACGGTAAGCATGCTTTACTTATGAAAATATACAAACAAATCAACAAAAACATTTTAACATAAAAAACATAAACATAACATAAATTAATTGCATGCATGGGAGTTAACTGGAACTCTGTAATATTGCATACATGAACCTTAAGGTACAAACCCAGTGTATTTACTCATGCAGTTCTTTCCTAAATCTAAATTTTTCCAATTTTTACACTTTGTTTCGAGTTCTGTCTTGTGTTGCTACTTTTAATACCCCATTAATGTCCCCTTTGTTATGTCCATTCATCCCATTGTGCACCTCTACCATATGTCACTCCTAATTCTTTGCTTTTCTAGAGAATGTAATATAAGCTTTGACAATCTTTCTTCATATGACAGATTAACAGGTAGAACAAAGATTACCATTTATATATGGATAACTATTATAAGTCGGTTTGAATGAGTGAATTGCTGCTTGAAGATAGGTATATACACATGTGGTACTTTCAGATTGCATCGTGGTGAGCCTAAAACCCTTCAGATCCAAGCAAAGGGTAAATGCCAGCAGATACAATTGCGAACACATTGACACCAAAATGAAAGACATATGACGAGAATTGAGGTAACCAAAGTGAAAAGAGTGTTCACATTACATTGCACTAGAGTGCTCCCGGGTTACTTTCTCTCACTTTCTCTGTTTTGTGCGGATGGTACGCCATGCTTTTGGAGTTTATATGCATTTAAACCTGTAGATAATTCTATTGCGAACACATTGATACCAAAATGAAAGACCTAGGATGACAATTGAGGTGACCAAAATGAAAAGAGTGTATACATTTTATCGCTCTTGTGCGCTCCCTGGTAACACACTCTCGCTTTCTTTGTTTGTTGCGGATGGTAAGCCGGGCTTTTGGAGTTTATATGCCTTTAGTCCTGTAGAGAATTCTATTGCGAACACATTGATGCCAAATTGAAAAACCTAGGATGAGAATTGAGGTAACAAAGTTGAAAAGGGTATACACTTTTCAGTATTATCACGCTCTCTAATGTAATGAGAGTTGCCTGAGGGTGGCTCAGCTTTCTTTTTCTGGTACCCTTGGCCTACATTCATCTTGTCGGCGGGTGGAGCGCGCTGCTGTCTTTGACATTATATGC
The DNA here is from genome assembly GCF_040958095.1 of Procambarus clarkii. Lineage (NCBI taxonomy): Eukaryota > Metazoa > Arthropoda > Malacostraca > Decapoda > Cambaridae > Procambarus > Procambarus clarkii. The sequence continues at coordinate 49,298,354 of NC_091155.1, forward strand.
ACATAGTTCTTTTGGGAATTCTATTGCGAACGCATTGATACCAAAATGAAAGACATAGGACGAGAATTAAGGTGACAAAGTTGAAAAGAGTATACACTTTTCAGTATTTCCGCACACTACCAGGGAATGTCCAAAAAAAAATGGAGAGAGTGGAGGGGTAACTTGCCCAAAACGCGAAAGTGTTTGGGGAGATTAACTTTCGTTCAATACTATTATGCAAAAGGAGCCACACATCTTTGGTTCATCCAATAAAATCAGCAGACTTCTAGATGTTACTACTGCTCGGCTTAGACTCGGTTACAAGTATTTCTGGGAATTCTCATTATCTGCCGATGTAGACCTGACCAAATGTTAACTGTCAACAAAATTATTTGCACACCCCTCCGTCACTATGTGATAGTGAATACAGAGACAATTCTATAACCAATGTATCAACGATGTGTCAATATTTCATTCAAAATGATCTGGTACCAGAAATTTTAGCCAAATATCCCCAGTTTGCTAACTGTAAGTAGTAACTAAGTGATTGTAACCTATCCACCGCTGCCCACTGGATGGGGTGTGCAGGACAAACATATCAATTGTGACACTAGCTCTCCACATATGTCAGTTGCTTAATTTAGAAACTGTACTTGTGATCGATCTCGAACCCATTGTTGATGTGACGACTTATACTGAATTTTGTAACTAGCTCATCAAGATTGTAACTTGCTTAGCTAAATGAATTGTGGGGTTCAGTCCCTGAGCCCATTATGTGCTTCTGCAACCCTTTCCACTACCGCCCACAAGATGGGTATGGGGTGCATAATAAATGAACTAAACTAACTTTAAGGCATCCTGAAAGAAAGCTTGGAGGGCTTGAAAAATTGCAGAACGAAGCCTTGAGGATAATCCTTGGGTGCCCTCGTACCACAAAGATACTTAATATGAGAAAGGAACTTAATATTCCGAGCGTTGTTTATCGTGTTACTGAAAATAACTGTTAAATTGGTATAAAAATGCTTAGGCTAGCTCATCCTAACCCTTGCACAGAAGCCCTCCAGAATTTCTTTATTGAATGTAAACATTGTTTCAAATAGATAAATAAAATTGGAACTGAACTCAGAAAGTATCAGATTTATAATTTGTACCAAGAGAGACAACAATAGCACTCTCCTGCACTGTAGGAAATTACACCCTTTTCAATTTTAATCCCTCCCTTCCCATCAAAGGAGCAAATTAGAGATCAGTCCCAGCTTTGTTTTGAGGCAAAGCTCAACGTCTTAAGCCATATTGATGCTCTGTCCACAGAGCATTCTCTCTCTCAAATCATATACACTGAAGGTTTCCTAAAGCGCCCAACGGGTGCAGCTGGAAGTGCAGTTGTCCTGACAATAGGATATGACTTATATTTTGAGTGGGGAGTCCGTATAAACAACTGGGCCTCTACCCTTCAGACTGAACTATTTGCCTTGCTCCTTGCACTGAAATGTGTACAAGTATCCAAACTTGATACATTAATTGTAAGTGACTCTTTATCATCCTTAATTGCTCTCAACTCTTTAAGACATAACTGTAACATGCTTGTGTCTGAAGCTAGACACAAATACAATAACAACTTGAGGAACCTTATCATAAACAATAATCTCAACAAAAATCACATAGTTCTCAGAGGTGATTTCAATATTGACCTAGGGCTACAAAATAACCCTCAAGTAGACTATTTCCTCAACAGCATGAATTCCTGTATGCTCATCCCCGCAATCACCAGGCCCACCCGAGTCACTCAAACATCTGCGACTACCCTGGATCACTGATGGACCAACATAACAGCTCCTCTTACATCAAGTATAATCACTGACAGAACAACTGACCACTATCCTACCTTCCTTGTAGCGAACATGTCCATAACACCACCAGGTAACAAGAAAATTACCTTTAGGTTACAATGTGAAGCGGCAATAGGCAATCTCACAAATGCCCTCCACAATGTAAACTGGGAATCTAAATTTATCAATACACAGGATAATAATTCGTTAACTAGCCTCTTTCCAAAATTTAAAGCCTTTACAATACTTATTGTCATCTCCTCACCAAGCAAGTAACTGGCAAAAAGGTTAAATAATCCCTGGCTCACTAATGGCATACTTAAAGCAATCGACAAGAAACATGAATATGAAAAAAAAACTTAGGATTGGCCTAGTTGGAAAAGAAGTAGTTAAGAGGTACTCATCAGTGCTTACCAGTATAATAAGAGCAAAGCGTTCCTATTACGAGAATAGATTCAAAGAAGCAAAAGGCAACATAAAAAGCACATGGAGAGCCATCTCTACCATCCTAGGAGCTAAACAACATTTACATAATAAGATAAAAATCTCCAAGGATGGTTATACACCTGCAACAGATCTTGAAACAGCAACTGAATTTAATAGCTTCTTTTCATCGTTTGGTGCTCACCTTGCCCGAAAAATCCCAGAGACTCAGACATATGTTACCACATATCTTTCACGCAGCTATCCAAACTCTCTTCTCCTCTCTCCGGTCAGCCCTACAGATGTTGTGTCCATCATTCACTCGCTAAAAACCAAAGCTGGGAACATTAGTGAAATACCATCGATGGTACACAGGCGTGCCTCCCATGCCCTTGCACCATCCATAGCATTGCTGTTCAACAAATCCCTAGAGTGTCATACCTTCCCTGATATCCTTAAAAAAGCAAGAGTAACGCCAGTTCATAAAGGAGGTAACACGGCAGACATAAATAATTACAGACCCACATCGAATCTACCTATATTATAAAAAATATTTTTTTTTTTTTTTACAAACATCTCTACTCCAATCTTGTAAAATTTAATATACTAAGTCCCTGTCAGTTTGGCTTCCGCTCCCAAAAGAGTACCAATGATGCTATTGTTAGTCTGCTTGACTTAATCTTCTCAGCCCTTGACAAAAGTGAGTTTCCAATTGAACTCTTCATCGGCCTGAGAAAGGCCTTTGATACTGTTAACCATAACTACCTCTTACTTAAATTCCACCATTATGGAATCAGTGGCCTTGCCCTAAACTATATCCGATCCTATCTTAGTAACAGACACCAATATGAAGCCATCAATGATATAACCTCTCCTACTCCACCACTTACCGTAAAGGTGCCACAGAGCAGCATCCTAGGACCCTCCTGTTTCTTATATACATCAATGATCTCCCTAATGTCTCTAACATACTTAAACCTATATTGTTGGCTGATGATACTACTCATCTACTCTGACCCCAACCCACTCCTGTTAAATAATGTTGTAAACAATTAATTAAAAAAAGTCTACTTGTGGATGTCAACCAACAAACCTCACACAAAACATAGAAAAGACCTACTATATCTTATTTGGAAACAAATCATCAAATGCAATTCAGCTTCAGATAGATAATGTAAACATTAGCAATAAAAATGATGGAAAGTTTCTTAGCCTATACCTAGACAAGAGACTCAACTTCCGCACCTATATACAACACATAACTAAAACGGTTTCTATAACAGTTGGTATACTCTCTAAGATCACATATTATGTACCCTACTCTGCTCTCCTCTCACTCTATTATGCACTTATCTATCCCTATCATTCTTATGGTGTTTGTGCTTGGGGTTCAACCTCTGCAAACTACCTCAAGCCCATCATCATCCAGTAAAAATCTGCTATCAGGACAATAACTAACTCTACCTTCAGACAACACACAGCTCCCTTGTTCAAATCCTTAAACATGCTAAACAAATTCACTCCATACATTCTCCTGTGTAAATTACGTTTATAAAGCCCTTTTTCTAAGTGCAAACCCTGTTCTGAAACTCTTCCTGGACAGATGTAATAGAACACATGGCCACCCCACCAGACATAAATATCTCTTTGATATCCCCAGAGTCAAACTTAATCTATGTAAACACTCTATGTAAATAAAGGGACCTAGTCTATGGAACTCACTCCCTTATAATGATTTGAAAAGCTGTCCAACTTCTGCCATATTCAAAAATAAAACCAAAAAGTACCTGTAGTACTTTTTAAGTACGAGGGAGTAATGCGCAAAGCGTCCCTCACCTGTGACGTCACAGCGTCATCTGACGCCATATCAACACAGCGGCCATTTTGTCGTCAGTTCAGTCATGGCGAGGACAAACCCTTCATGCAAACTGCACCTACTATCAAGAAGAAGAAGATTTTGTGTTCCACCGATAGTATTATCGTAAGTAAACACTTATATTTTATATTTTATTATATTAATTGAATCTATTTTTCTGTAATAAAGGTCCAAGGGTACTGTGTTGGGAGGTGAGGGCTGTTACTGGTGTCTGTGGGGATGTGAGGACTTGTACCAACCACTATCACCACCAGTACCTTGTCTTGCACCCTGCTTAGTATTCCTATTGAGATATGAAAAATTATTGCATTCATATAATTATTCATTCACAGTCATTACTATTTTTATGGGCTATGTTCTGTTACCCTAATGCTTTTTATTCCTGGGCATGTCCATTTACTCTCCAGCCCTTCACAAGCCACTGCTGCACCCCCTCCCTGCCCATACTTACTGTGCTTATTCTTACAGGACTGCACTGCATTATGTGGTGCTCACTGCCTGGACACCTTGGCAATGTAGAGACAGATATTCTGCAATACCGTGATATTAGCAGTAGAGTGATAAGCTGACACACGGGAGCTACAATGGAAAGAAGTTGAGTATCAACTCTTGTAATTTATATTGCTTCCAGTGAGTTTTTAGTTTTCTTATAATCACTATGTTATCTATCTCCTACAACCTAGTTATCTGCTTGATACATACATTATAGGGTTCTGGTAGTTGTTCTACTCACCAAGCCCTTCCAAGGTCAGGCTTGACATGTGAGAGCTTGGTCCAACAGGCTGTTGCTTGGACAGGCCCCTCAGGCCCACATATCCACCACAGCCTTGTTTGTCCGGCACTTCAAAATCAAATGTTTATTTACGTAAGGTACATACATGTTTTTAGGTAAGGTACTCTTTATTTGGGTAAATTTTTCTTCGTAGTATTTAGTTTTGGCTCGTCAAATTATCTTGGATAGCAATAACGAGTAATTCTTTGAGAATTCTTTGGAGACAATTCCTAACCTATACTTCTCCCAACCTATACTTCTTCTCAAGGACTCTTCACTTCTTGAAGATGTTCAGGTTTTCTCTTGAAGATGTCGACGGTTGTTCCAGCAATACTGTATTTCTTTTATTGCTGAAAACCTGTTTTCAGCCATAAAAAAATAATCCTGAATCCAGAAAAAAATCCCTTTTGTATCATCTGAAAATTTTCAAATATTGCTGATCAAACCTGAGTCTAAATTATTTGTATATATTATGAATTACAGAGGTCCCAGGACAGAGTTTTGAGGAACTCCACTTACATTTTCCCACTCTGATTTAACCCTATTTATACAAACTCATTCTTATCTTTTAGCTAATCATTTATTGTACACACCATACTCAGCCTGTGTAGGGTAGTTTATTGTGCATCCTAGTATTGTGTATGTGTAGTATATATATTTGTGTAGTATATTTGGTATATTTAATGCCTCTAACCTCTCCTCATAGTTCTTGTCCTTCAATTCTGGGAGCCACTTAGTAGCATGTCTTTGCACCTTTTCCAGTTTATGTGCTTCTTAAGATATGGGCACCATACAACTGCTGCATATTCCAGCTTTAGTCTAAGAAAAGTCGTGAACAATTTCTTGAGTATTTCGCCATCCATGCATTTAAAAGCTCTGAATATTATCCTTTACCTGTAATTGGTTGTTGCTGTATTTATAGAATATGATTTGTTCTGCTTTACATTTGTTTATTCTTTTTTTCAAAAATTCTTTCTGCTTCTCTCCTCACTGCCGTGTAGTTGTTTCTCTTTGTATTACTGGTATGTTTGGGGGTTTGGCCTCTTCGTATATTGATTCCATTTTTGTGTCTTTTGGTCTCTGGCCGTCTTGAAATTTCAGTTGAACAAATCCTGTTTCCTAGTTCTGCATCTTTGTTTTGGTATAAATGTTTTTGTTCCTTTATCATATATTTCACAAAATTGACATACTGTGCATTAATTCATCTCAATTACTTCCTTACCTAACAGCAAGCCTTTCCAGTAAAATTCTTTGAATTCTTTTCTGACTTCCTGCCTAATGTTTGTTTTATCCTAGTGTGTATGATGCCTAGCGTGTGTCTGGTGCCTAGCGTGTTAAACTGAAGATAAATGCATAAGCATAGGTCAGTAATTTCTCCAGCTTTGAAAGGGGCTTTCATTATGCAGCAGTATTCCACTCTAGAGAGCACTAGCGTCTTGAAAACTATCATCAACGGTATAGCATCTCTAGTGTGAAAAGTTCTTGTTATCTATCCTGTCATTTTTCTTGCAGTTGTGACGGCTACTTTATTGTGTTCTTTAAATGTAAGGCCTTCTGACATCAGTACACCCAAATCCTTTACGTTGCTTTTCCGTTCAATGTTATGATTTGACTGAGTTTTGTACGTGGTTTCCGTTTTTATATTTTCATTTTTTCCGTAGCGCATGAGCTGAAACTTATGTTTGTTAATCACCATGTTATTTTCTGTAGCCCATAGAAAGACCTGATTTACATCTGATTGGAGGTTTGCCGTGTCCTCTATGTTGCCTACTCTCGTGAAGATTCTAGTGTCATCTGCAAAGGATGATCAAGTACTATAGGTTGTGTCCTTGTCTATGTCCGATATGAGGATGAGAAAAAGTATTGGAGCAAGCACAGTACCCTTGGGGACTGAGCTCTTTACGGTTGATGGTCCAGATTTTATTTTGTTGACTACTACACATTGGGTTCTATTAGTCAGGAAGTTGAAGATCCATCTGCCTATTTTTCCGGTAATTCCTTTTGAACGCATTTTATGTGCAATAACACAATGGTCACAT